>NC_037668.1:97115324-97314784 GCF_003255815.1 Theropithecus gelada | reverse complement strand
TGAGTGAGAACATGCGGTGTTTGGTTTTCTGTTCTTGTGATAGTTTGAATGTAAGTGATAGTTTGTGATAGTTTGATAGTAAGAATGATGGTTTCCAGCTGCATCCATGTCCCTACAAAGGACACAAACTCATCCTTTTTATGGCTGCATAGTATTCCATGGTGTATATGTGCCACATTTTCTTAATCCAATCTGTCACTGATGGACATTTGGGTTGATTCCAAGTCTTTGCTATTGTGAATAGTGCCGCAATAAACATACGTGTGCATGTGTCTTTATAGCAGCATGATTTATAATCCTTTGGGTATATACCCAGTAATGGGATGGCTGTGTCATATGGTACATCTAGTTCTAGATCCTTGAGGAATCGCCATACTGTTTTCCATAATGGTTGAACTAGTTTACAATCCCACCAACAGTGTAAAAGTGTTCCTATTTCTCCACATCCTCTCCAGCACCTGTTGTTTCCTGACTTTTTAATGATTGCCATTCTAACTGGTGTGAGATCTCATTAAACTAAAGAGCTTCTGCACAGCAAAAGAAACTACCATCAGAGTGAACAGGCAACCTACCGAATGGGAGAAAATTTTTGCAATCTACTCATCTGACAAAGGGCTAATATCCAGAACCTACAAAGAACTCAAACAAATTTACAAGAAAAAAACAAACAACCCCATCAAAAAGTGGGCAAAGGATATGAACAGACATTTCTCAAAAGAAGACATTCATACAGCCAACAGACACGTGAAAAAATGCTCATCATCACTGGCCATCAGAGAAATGCAAATCAAAACCACAATGAGATACCATCTCACATCAGTTAGAATGTTTTGTTTTCTTAATGGCAACAATCTTATTCTCAGTACCGATTTTCTGTTTTTAGTCTATTTTCAGCTGCTGTTACAGAATATCACAGATTGGCTAATGTATAAACAACAGAAGTTTATTTGGCTCACAGTTATGGAGGCTGAGGAGTTCAAGAGCATGGCACCTAATTCTGGCAAAGGCCTTCATGCTGCATCATTCCATGGTGGAAAGCAGAAGGGTAAGCAAGTACATGAGTCAGAGAGGATGAAGGCCAGACTTCTTCCTTTTATCATGAAATTACTCTCAAGAAAACTGATCTACCCCTGCAATAACAGCATTAATCCATTCATGAGGGCAGAGCTTTATCAACTAATCATCTCTTAAAGGTTCCATCTCTCAACGCTGTTACAATGGCAATTAAATTTCAGCATGAATTTTGGAGGGGACATTCAAGCCGTAGCATGATGATAGAAGTAAAAATATCATTTCCTTAAGACGGTTAATGACTGAATGGAGGCATGAGCAAGGTTTTAAGTATGCTGATATCTTGACCTAAGTAGCTAATTTTGTGAAGTCTAAAGCAACTCCATCTTGGATACTAATCCATCATGTTGACTTCTGATTAACCCTGGTTTGGGGAAGGCCTCTAAGATTTCTGTTATATCTACTCTTCCTTGTGTAACAACATGTCCTTACTGTGAATCCTGCCCTTAGGTAAAGACAACTTTGATGTTATCATACTTAAAATTAATCTTACCTTTAAGCAACTGTTGTATACACCCCTTCTGGAGCACATATATTCTTTCCTTGAGTCTGGGCCACAATGGCATGCAGACTCACCATCTTGTCTTGCTGCTCCCTAAGACACACATATGGCTTCTGATTGTAAATGCCCATTATATGTTTATATGTTTCTTTCTGAGGAGCTGTATATGTCAGCCACGTTATTTGTCCTCTTCGGACAAAAAGTCCGGCTTCCTCGGACTTTTGAAAGTAGGTTTTCACAGGTCTGCCCACAGTGGAATAACTTTGTAAAACTTTATTGAGTTGTAAAAATAAGGTTTTTGAAGTTTTAATATTACACTTAAACATTAAAAACAATAATATCAATAATAATAAATATGATTATCATTTTTTTATCATGTTCTAAGTTAAGAACAGAATACTTTTTAAGTGATTGTTTTATTTAATTCTCACATCAGTTTCATGAGGATATTGTATTCATTTTGACTACTAAGAAGTTGATCCTAGAAAAGTTAAACAATTTGCTTGTCAGTGGTAGAGCTGGGAATAAAACCCAGGTCTACAGACATCAAAGGGCATGTGTTAAATTATTCCATAATACCATTCCCAAATGCTATGTACTATTGCACCCGTTGAAGGAAAGAGCTGTCAGTTGAAGATCTGTCTTAGGAGAGAAGTTGCAAATGAGAAATATGATAAAATATTTAGGCTAGAATGACCAAGTGCCACATAAGATATAATTATGAGATCAAGTTATGAAAGAAACTAGGGAATGTTGGCAGAATTATCGCTAGTTATAGATTCTTATGAACTGAAGTTTGAAAAAGTGAGCCATTGAGTATCTAAAATATCAACTGATCACTTATGCCATCCAAAAGAGTTTACTGAGTCACAACAAACAGCTAATCCAAGAGGTTAATGAAAAAGACAATAAATGGTCAATGGGTGCTAATGGAACATTCACGGAAAGCACAAATGTAGAGTATGGTGGGATCTTTCATGTTCTAAGAGCACCCACTTATTTCCCATATGCTCCAGGAAATACCCAGAGCTTTGAGTGGTTTTAAAGTGGATGGTGGGAAAGGCAAGAATTATAGATATATCTCGCAAATCTTAGAATGCCTAGGCTACAACCATAAAAATCATTCTGATCCACTTAGTAAAATTATAAAAGAATGTATCAGTGCATTCCAAACTTTCTTCGTAAGTACCTCCAAAGGTAAAAGAGGAGGCAACCCCCCAAGGTTCTGAATGAATAATTCAAGTTAACTGAAACAACTTAGAGGTAAAACTTAGACACGTTTCTCTGAAGTTGTAGTTTTATCTTAAAATTTTATGCTTATTTTTCAGTCTACTTCATAATACACCTATGTTTGACTTAATATGAAATAATGTTTTACATTACTTAAAACAGAATAGAATTGATATTCTAAGAAGCTGTGGCAACCTCTGGAGTACCTACATGTCTCCAAGGTATATGCCTATGGAACTTGAGAAGCACAGCTACAAGGAAAAGCCTTTAAAACTATTAACTGCGAAAGGCATCACTGTTCCTATTATTTTTATCATAAGCCTACTAAGTTGATAAAGAAATTAGCTAGGATGCCAATATGCAGCTGCCTGTTCTCTGGGGCATCTGCTCTAATGAGTAGATACAGTGGGGTGAGGCCTGGCTGCTTGTTTCAGGGCCACACCAGGCTGGGATTCAGTTTTTCTTCCCTTCCTGAGGATTAGCACCAGCCCCCATGTTTGCCTTACCAGTTGTTGCCTGAGAGTATGGGCTTCTCCCCTTTGGAAACCTTAGTGTGTCTCAACAAATCACTGAACATAGGGTTTCTATCAAAGCCAAAATGTCAGATACTGATTGAGAATTTAGGTGCATGTATACCTGCCGTGAGTTATTTACCTGCCTGCTGATCAATTTAACTATAAATTTTATTGCAATAAAGAGGTAAACTAATTAAAAATCAGCTCACACTTGAATCAATAATCCTTCCAAAAATGATTCGTGAAATAAGAACTAGGTGCCCAACGAATCAATTAGATGTAGATTTAGGGTCTTTCTTCTACTCCAAGGCTAGGGAAGACAAGAAATTGTTTAGCAGTATGAAGTGGATAATGGCTTGTAAATTAGGGGCATTCAAAGTCCTTTAACTACCAGAAGAAAACATCTTAAAACCTGGTGAGTGTAGTATGGCTTCCTCTCTACACTCCAAATAGTCCACAGCCAAAAAGGAAAAAAGTGTTAGAGCAGAAAAATCCATGCAGAAAACAGTTTAGAATTTAGGATTAAGATTGACATGAGTGGGTCCTGGTTCAAATTTCAACTCTACCACTTATTGGCTGTATGAATTCTAAGAAATAAATTAATTTTCCAGAATCTCAGCTTTCTCATTTGTAAAATGAAGAATACAATACCTACCTTATGAGGTTATTGTAAGGATCAAATATGATAGTACATGTAAAATGCTCAGAGTAATGTATTTGTGTATGAAAAGTGGGAAATATAGTTAGGGTTGTGTTATGAGCACAGGTGCAAGAGACTGACCAGGATTTAACTCAAAGCTCTCCAGCTTACTACATGTGTGATCTTAGGCATGTTTCTTAAACTTTCTGAGCCCTAGTTTTCTTATCTCAAAAATACGGATGCTAAAACTTACACTATTAGATCAATGGGTAACATAGTGCTGACATACTGTAAGCACTTAGTAAATGGTAGCCACTTGTATTACTTTCTGACTTTATTTTTTCAAGTTTTATGAATCTACATGCTTATTAATGAAATGTGACTGGCGAACCATATTTATTCCGCTATTATCATATCTTAATTATTACTCTGTCATAAAATACATGTGTTTATACTTAGCAGTGAGTAAGAATGTGGACAGGCATGCCACTCTACTATGTCAGTGCAATAACAAATACTGGGAAATTGTATGGGGGCAACATTCAATGCAAAAGGCTTTGAGGAGACGGTAAGGAAAATGGAAAGTTAAACAGGTGCCGGTGCCTGCCTCCACGGAGCTAACAGTGCATTGCATGAAATAAAGCATGGCTGTTTATAAATTAGAGGGAGAGTGAAGTATAATGAGTGGTCGAACAGAAGATAAAAAGGTAAATTTTATCTGATTTAGAGAATAAAAGACAGTTTAATGGGGAATGGCATTTAAGTGGAGCATTGAAAGCTCAGCAGAATTCAGAGAATAGTGGAAACTGGAGAATGCATTCTAGATGGAGAAGACAATGTGAGAAAAAGCACAAAAGCAAGAAACCACAAGATATGTTTGTACAATGGTGAATTTTTGCTCCCCCTAAAAACTGTGTTCTGAAACCTTCACATGATCCCAGTTTTGTTTTGCTGGAGCCCAAAGTGGTATGTGTTTTCACCTGTGTTTATGTGAGAGTTTAAGTTGGAAAAGTAAATTGTGGGCAAACTAAGGAGGGTTTACCATTGTGCTAAGAGATTTTAGGTTTTTAAAAATATAGTCAATAGAGACTTTTTGAAGATTGTTTAAGCAAAGGAATGGAAAAATAACTTTCAGTTTAACATGACAAAGTATTTGCAGAATATATACTATGTACCAGGTACTATGCTAGGTGCTGGGGCTATAAAGATAAATGAGACCTGATTTTTTTTTTTCATTGGGCATGTAGTGCAATAACAGAGGCAGACATATAAATAACAACTGCAATAGTAGAAGTTTGTACAAACTTCACTGATTAAAAATAAGCTACAAACTCTATTTGGAGTATGTGCATGGTCGGGGAGGAGAATTTCATACATCAAAGAAGTACTCTTTAGGCTAATAAGGTAAGGGAGGGCATACTAGGGAGAAGGAGGCAAATACAAAATAAGTTAAGTAGGAAGCAACAGGTTGTGCTGTGAGAACAACCAGCAGTTCAACATTTCTGAAGCCTGAAGTATGTATGGATGTATATGTGTGTGTGTGTGCATGGACATATGTACACAGGTGTGATGTGTACTCACATGTGCATTGGGGACATTTAGCAAAGGTGAGATAGAGACAACAAGAGAAAATTCATACTATGAAACCAAATCATGAAACATAAAATGGATTATAAAATTACAATTTTTTTTTTTGGGTGAGGGACAGAGTCTGGCTCTGTCCCCCAGGCTGGAGTGCAGTGGCGCGGTCTCGGCTGCACTGCAAGCTCTGCCTCCCGGGTTCACGCCATTCTCCTGCCTCAGCCTCCTGAGTAGCTGGGACTACAGGAGCCCGCCACCGCGCCCGGCTAATTTTTTGTATTTTTAGTAGAGACGGGGTTTCACCGTGGTCTCGATCTCCTGACCTTGTGATCCGCCCACCTCGGCCTCCCAAAGTGCTGGGATTACAGGTGTGAGCCACCGCGCCCAGCCACAAAATTTTAACTTCATAAGCAGCATAGCATCTTGGTTAACAGCATGGCCTCTGGAGTCAGACTGCCTGGGCTGATAATCCCAGCTCTACCATTTATTAATTATATACCCTTAAACAAGTTATTCAACCTTTATTTACCTCAATTCTCAGCTGTAAGGTGGAGGTAATGATACTACATGCATGCTCACTTCATGACATAAATATATTTTGAGAAATGCATCATTAGGTGATTTTGTCATATGACCATCATAGAATGTACATACACAGACCTAGGTGGTATAGTTTATTCCATCATATAGCTCCATTACAATCTTATGGGACCACTATCATATATGCAGCCCATCATTGATTAAAATGTTATTATGTGGAGCATGACTATATTTGTTTCATAAAGTTCATATTAAGATTCATGTGTTAGTATTTTTAAGGCACTATTTGTTAGATAAAAAAGCTAGGTAACTCATATTTGAATGTAGAAGGTCTACTAGGTTGTTAGGATCAGTGATTTGACTGTAGTTTAATCCGTAACATTGACCTATCTACCAAAAAAATTATGGACAAAAGAGGGGTGGTCAGGTAAATCTAGAGAAGCAGTGAGGAAGGGCCTTCATTGGTTGTTGAAGTTGGCAGAATCCCAGTAAAGGCAGGATCCACAAAATCAAAGACCACACATGTCTGTGTTCAGATGTGTTAGAAACTTCTCTTCATTTTTACCTCCTTAAATGTATCTCTAGGTTAGAAAAACCTTGTTGGGAAAACAAATCAACAAAAATAGATGCTGTGAGGAGTATTTCTAGAGACTGTGAGAGTCACTCAATTGAGATTACCAGGCAGAGAGAAGGTAGAAGCCACTCTGCCTGGGAAGTAACAGCAGCAATAGCTCCAGCAAGGCCAGTTGCAGCTAATGGCTCCAGAAGTGACAATGCTGAGTGAGGGCCACTCAGATTCTGCGAAAGAATAGAGTTGGGAGTTTGAGGAATATCAGCTCTGTGGGAACCTTTGGACTCCTATGGAGTGATGATTATAACTTCTCATGTTTCTTAAATCCAAAGATAATAGCAAAAACTCTTGTTCCTTTAGCCCTCCTTTTTTTTTTTTTTTTTTTTTAATCTAAAATTCTGGAATTCTCTCTCTCATTTCAGAAACAGAAAAATAAACAACCTAAAAATAAAACCTGGATTCAATTTCTGCCTCCTTTAAAGACCTTGAGTGGTTTCTGTGTAATTTGCTACTCTCTCTGGGACCAAGGTATCTAGACTTTGAGTAGCCGGGCTGTTGGTGTTGTTTATTCCACTCTCTTCAGCAGGGTCCATGAGGAAAGACTTCTGAATAGTTACTACACTGGGGATACAAAGACTTTTATGTAGGTTACAGAATTACAACATACGTTAAATTCAGCTTTTCCATGTCTCTGATATTAAATCAACGACTGTAAAGGTGTGAGACTGTGAGAATGAGAATTATATTCAGCTGGATTTGATGGATTAGAGAACTTTGAACTCCCATAGAATCAGAGCCTCCCTTGACTGTAAGAGCAACCCTTTCTTCTCTATTTGAGGAAATTAGACATCTCTTGCTTGAAGAGCATCAGTGATCTTATCTAATGATGCCCATTTTCCTCAATTGTCATCCCATTAGCCTTCATTTCCATTTAACTAGCATCAGATACCTCAGATAGTCCCAGCACAACAAATATAAAGTCTCAGCATCGAGGAGATAATCTAGCCACTAAAAGTTTTGCAAGATTTTGACAATTTGTATCAGCAGAGACTAAGAAATTTATATGGGATTGTGCTAGAACAAGAAGGATGAAATCATCTTACACTGAGATGAATTTATTGATATGGCTGCACTTACCTAACACTTATGGTCTGAATTCTGTCCTTTCTGCCCAAATTTACTTCTTGAAGCCCCAACCCCAGAATCTTAGAATGTATCCATATTCAGATAATAGGATCCTGGAATAGAGGAGGACTGTTGATAGTACTTAAAACACATATACAAAGCAGGGTGTAGTTAACAAAATGGCAGCAAAACCACAGAACAATTACAATGTTTCACCTGCAAGGAGTTTTGGCAGTGGCTAAGTAAGCATGGTGTTCTTAGGAAGGAAAGGGCTCAAGAGCCAACTGAAATATTACTTGATCTAAATAACATCAAAATAAAACTCTAGATCTGGTGCTCAGAACTCTGACTTGAGTTGTCACAGTGGTTTTTATCTAGTCTCAATACCTAAAATAACACAGATCCAGAGCCACTTTATTGAAGGGAAAATCAAATTGCTTTGCAATACTGTCACAAGTAATACTGTAAATCTTCATCTTTGCTAAAGAAATTGAAGAAATGGAGGGAAACATCTAGACCTTTGGAGGATTACTAAACAATGGTTCTGATGTGACATTAATCCCCAGAGACCTAAAATAACACAGTGGTTCAATAGTCCAAACAGAGGCTTATGGAGGTCAGGTGTTAAATTGAATTTGGACCTAAGACCTTCTCAAAGACAGCCCCAGTGATTATGCAGACATAATCAGTTCCTGAAAGTATAGTTGAAATAGACATTTTTGGCAACTTGTAAAATCCCCACGTTGGCTTCCTGACCTCTTCAGTGAGGTTTATTATTATGAAAGACCAAGTAGAAGCTACTGAAATGTCAATACCTACCAAAGTAGAAAATCAAATGTAATACTGCATCTCTGGGGTCATTTCAGGAAGTAGTGCCACTATCAGAGATTTGAAAGATGCAAGGTAGTCCTGTAACATCTTCAGTTAATTTACTTTTTGACTTATTAAAAAGTCCTATGGGTCCTGGAGAATGACTGTGTATTATCATAAACCTAACCAGGTGGTTACTACAATTGCAGTTCCTGTTCCAGATTGAGCTCTTAATTGGAGCAAATCAACACAGCCACTGGCATTTGGTACAGAGTTATTGGGCTGAAAAATGCTCTTCTAACACTGTTTAGTGATGACTAGACGAAAGAGTTTGATTTCATCTGACAGTGACAACTGTATGCCTTAGAGTGTTGTCTCAGACGTATGTCAGCTCTTTGGCTCTTTGTCATGATCTATATCACAAGCATGTTGACCATTTTGCCTTTACAAAAACACCCACTGGTCCCTGCATTGACAACATTCTGCGAATTAGACATCATTGCAAGGAATGTCTTAAATGACTTGGCAAAACACAAAAATCCCAGTGTGGAAGACATATTTGTGACAATTCTGGGAATTTAGTAAAGTTTATTTTAATATAGTAATCTGAGACATGAACAAATTGGAAAAATAATTTCATTCTTTTTCATAACAATCTGTTATGCAATGCAAGCTTCTCTCCACTTGGTCCAAATGATCCAAGAGATTAGCTGATGCTGAAAGTATATGTAACAGACAGGAATGCTATTGATACAATCCAGATGTGGTGAATCACAGAGTTTTGGGAAAAAATGCATATTCTTTCTAAAAAATAACAATTGTCTTTTAGAATAATAATATATGTAGTTTGCTATTGTCCATAATAATGTCTGGATTCCAGACCATGAGACACCAAGTGACACGACTGGACTTATCTGACCCACCCGCTCAGTGAGTATGCCAGTACATCATCAGTAAGTGGAAGTGGATATACAAGATTGGCCATGAATAGGTTTTGAAAGCATAATGAAATGTTGTGATCTTGGACTCCATGAAAACTATATCGTTTACTTTCTTTCAACCAACTTCTAAGACCTCATAGAACGAGTTTGCAAACTTTTTCTGTAAAGGGCTAGATAAATAAATATTTTAGGCTTGTGGACTTATGGCTTTGATCATACCTATTCAATTTTGCCATTATAGTGTGTAAGCAGTCACAGACAATATGTAAACAAATGAATATAACTGTGTTTTCCTAAAACTTTATTTATAAAAACAGGCAGAGGGCTAGATTTGGCCCATGGGCCATAGTGTACCAACCCCTATCACAGAAAGTTTCTTACATCTCGTTGACTGAAAGAGAAAAATACTGGGTCTGGGCTTACTAATCATTCTCCACAATATGCTAGCACTAGCTAGAAGAGAACTTTTGCAACATTAAAGTTCTACTTAAGGAAATTCCTGAAAGATAAAGAATAAGGAGTTCTCTCAAAGGGATTAAAGAAAATACATCAGAAATTAAAGCAGTACATCTTACTGACACTTTAATTGAGAGATGATGAATCTACAATGAATGGATCTACGCTGAATGTATTTACATTGATTCATGGAGCATGGCTAATGGTTTGGCCAAATGGTCAGAACTTAGAGAGAAAAAGTTGGTGAATTGTTAACAAAAAGATATACAGATGAGGTATATGGGTGGTTAGCTTAATAAAGGCAGATTATAATGATATCTGTGCCTCACGTGAATAACAAAGGGTGTTCAGAGCAGAAAAATATGTCAATATTCACAGAGAAAAGAAAAAACTTTTAGTTATAGTCAGTCAAGTCCAGTCAATCACTTTTCTTCAACTGCTGTGTAGAATGGAATTATGTCTTACAAAAAGTTATTACTGAATCCTAGGACCTGGTACCTGTAAATATAATTTTAATTAGAAATAGAGTCTTTGTAGATGCAATTAATTTAAGCAGCTCTAGATAATATCATACTACATTTAGTGGTGGTCTCTAATTTCAACAATTTGTATCCTTTAAAGAGAAAGAAGAGGGAGATTTGTGATACGAATTCACACAGGGAAGAAGGTCATTTAAGATGGAGGCAGAGATTGAAGTTATGCCAAGGAGTGCCAAGGGTTTTTGGCAGTCTCCAAAATCCAGGGATGAGAGGTGGAATAGATTTTTCCTTAAGGCCCTCCAGTAGGAACCAACCATACCAACACCATGATTTCAGACTTCTGGCCTCCATAAGTATAAAAGGAAAATTTTATGTTGATTTAAGCTATTCAGTTTGGGATAATTTGTTATGGCAGCCCTAGGCAACCTAACACATGGTACTTGCTCAACGGCCAAGTGGATATGGCATCAGGGGTTGAAGATTATGTATGTACTCAACCACCAAGGCACTGGTAGCAGAATAATTACATCAGAACCCCTCTCTCATGAAGTGAGTAGTGGTTAATCCTAACTGGTTAGACACTTTTTCTTGATATGAATATGGCTTCCATACTTGCAATGCTTCCATACATGGATTCATAAAATGTCTGATTTACAGTATAATATGCTAAAAAAATTTTCCTGACCAAATAACGAATTTTACAGAAAGAGAAGCAGAGCAATGGCTTAAAACTATAGGATTCATTGATTCTCAATTACCATGTTGCAGCTGGCCTTATAGGATGTAGAAATGGCCCATTAACTAATTGACTATAGTGTCATGTCGGAGGCAACACCTTGTGAAGTTGGGGTGTTGTTCTATAAGATCAGGAATATGTTTTGAAACGTGGTGTTGTTTCTTCCATGGCCATATTTTATAAATAGAATTTTAAAAAGAGAGTTGAGGAAGTGGGTAGAAGAACTGAAGTTGACTAAGATTCTGTGAGGAGGAGTAGTCTATACTGGAAATAGTCAAATTTGATTTCAGTGCATTAAGTCCGGAAAATTTTACAGAAACTCTTGTCTTTAAAACAAAAATAATCTTCCTAGTTTTTAAATAGGTGGATAGCCAACGTAATTAAGACAAAACACTTTCCAAATAAAATTAGCATAATACAGAACAGGAGTACTATTCTACCCAGCTGTTGTGAATCTCTCTTAATATGAATTTGGAGTTATTCTAATATTAATAGTTGTGTAAAAGTAACTGTCCTGTTTTGGTTAAGTGATGAGTGCTTGGTAAAATGCTGCAAGAGAAATCATATATGCCAAATGATGGCTTTCCAGTATTTCTACCCCTACCCCTAGTACTACTAGTGTTTTTATAGTTAAATTTTAATTGCTAACAGTTTTCTATTTCCTTCTCTTGATATTCTTATTTTTATAAGTCATCCACTGTTGTAATGGTAGAATTTGGGAAATGTTATTTTCTTGTTTTATTGTTAATTTTTATTGAATATTCTGTCTGCATTACTATAACTATAGCTATCTCCATTATTTAAGGCAATGATAGCTCAGATAGAGAATAATGAAGCATACATATTATCAGCCATAAATATCACTTTTCAAAGTCATTATGTTACATTGAATATCAAAGTGTTTCTAATCACATCTATATTTCTTAGCAATGTGATTAGACTATGCAGGCAAAAGATAACGATTTCTATAACATGCTTAGAATTGGGACATAATGAAACATTCAATTTGTAAACTTACAAAACCTAAACATTCTGGTATTATGTAGTAGAATTTCAAGCCAAAGAACAATGCCATTTTTAAAATAAATATATTGCATGCCATGCTGCCTTGTACAGTGATATCTCAATTAACAAATACCCTGGATGAAGAACTCTAATTGAGAATCATGGAATTGAGAAAAAAAAAATCAATCATGCTAAGTAGAGCTGCCTGAGATTTTACCCTTCACACAAAAATCTTTCAGTGCCTCCAGCTGTATGCCAGGGCCCAGCTGAAGGTAAGTAAATCAATTTTTTAAAAGCCAGCGTGACATTTGTATTAGACAATTATCCTCTATAATTTTCTACATTTTTCTTTCTGCAATTCCTAGGGTAATATGCCCAGAAATTGAAGTGCCTAATGCCTGTGCTTCTACCTATTAAAATTAAGAAAAGGCTGATAATTGGTAATCTACTTTTGTGTGTTTACTGGTTCTCATAACTAAATCTCAAACTTGACCCATGGTTACCTTATTTAAGTAATACATTATTAGTTACCTTTTAATTCTGGTTTCTTCCAATTTCATTGAGAAGTAAAATCCTAGCACATTCTTTAGCCCCTAGGAGCAACCCTACTCAGTGTATGATCGGCGCTTTTTTACTCTTCTCATCCCTCTGCACTTAATAAATTGCCATAAAGTCTATTCTGTGATGATTCTAAAGTAGAAATGATTGCAGACCAGTGCCTTTTGACAAGAAGAAAATCATAACTTACCTCTTTATCTACCCTGATGCCTTGGTGCATGAGTATGAGAAGCTGGATAAGCAGGTGGGCATGAGTGGATAGCTGAGCAGACATGTCATTCTAAGAACCAGCTGAATCTTGAGAAGGGGTTTTAAATGGAGTTTTTCCATGTTCTACTGCATAAATAAGCTCTCAGTGCTTGCTTATTAAGCTCCAGGGCGGGCCCAATTCAGGAGCCTAAGGAAGCAGAGAAGCCTGTAGACAATTATGTCAAGTCAAATTAGTAGGCATTTTTTCCAGATTGGTGAGTGGGGGTAAACATTTTAGCTAATCATTTAGAAGACAAATAATGAACACTTGGAGGATGTGCATCTAGCTTTGTCATAGAAAAACAAGGAGGTCATCTGGGAGTCTTACTTAAATCACATGAGAAAGGATGGTTCTTTGTAATAAGCAATTTCCTAAAATACAAAAGGGTAGAAGGATTTCTTAATCACTGCTGTTTTCTAGGAGCACAAAACTCGGGTAAAGTTCAGCACTGTTAGTCTTTAATATCTACTTTCAGTGAAATAGTAAAAAGTTGGAAAGAATGCTAGCCTTTGTTTAAATGGTCACTCTATTGTGCAGACAGAGCTTGGCTACAAGTGTCAGGTAAACCTATAGCTCATCCACTCCCACAGTCAATTGCACCAGCTGCAGATGGTTAGAGAATTCCACTGTCAGGCAAAGTCATCAACATTTCAGGTGACACCTGGGTTATTCCAGACATCGTATTTAAAAGGAAATAAAGGAAAAGTAATACTCCTTTCCACTTTCCATCTCATCGAGTCTTGTAATTTCTCATTCAGTTAAACCAACTAATCAGATAAATAGAAAACAGCCTTCAATTTTGTCAAATGTTTTAAGTATAAAGTTAATAACATTTAGCTCTTAGTCTTGTAAAGGTTTGAGGTGGTATCCAATGATGGCTGTTCGAATAAGAACAGAAAGCTTGTGGAAGAAATATCTTGTCATATGGAGGTGACCTCAATTTTTAAATAATCCCAAGTAAGTGACTTTCTAATATTTATTAGTTTATTCATTCAGCTAACAAATATTTGTTTGTTGAGCATCTAGTATGTATCAGGTACTGAATAATGGCAACACAAAAATAAGTAGGAAGTTTTCCCTGCATGCCATAATTTCCTAGTCTAGTAGGGAGGAATAACATTTAAAATTCACTTGTAACCCAATGCAACAAGTACAAGCAGAGGTTAGTACAAGAGCTTACTGAAATGCAGGAGAAGATATAACTAACAGCCCCATGAGAGGACTAGGGATATACTCACACAGAAGTGACCTTGAATGAAATGCTGAAAGATGAATGAGAATTAGCTAGACAGAAAGGGTGGGGGGACTTTCCAAGAAGTAGAAATATGGGGTTGTACTTCCCAAGTATGTATGTACTTTCCAAGTAGTAGAGGCATGAAGGCATTTAAACTATTTTGTATGTGAAGATCCACTGGTTGTGTAGGGTGGACAGAAAGTGGGTGTAGTGAAGAAATGGGTGGCTATGTGACTACATAGTGAAGCCACAGGTCTCATAGGATGACCACAGGAATCTTGCTTCAGAGTTTCCTGGATTAACTGATAAAATTCAGACTGACGGTCTTAACTGAGACCTACTGTATGAGGCTGTTCATGGAGTAAGGATCTAAAATTAGCATTTTTTGCAATATTCCTGGAAAGTCTGATACACTCTGGAGTTTGATACTCACTGTTGTAGATGTTGGCAAATTTGGATGATAAGGTTCATATTTACTAAAATATAAAGATTAAAGTTTACTCTGTAGGAATTTCAGAAACAGTGAAGGCATTTAAATTGGAGTTAGATGTCACATTTTCTGTACAGTAAGAACACTGGCTGTGGTGTGAGTAATCAATGGTAATGTGGGGTGGGTAGGGTTATGACACAACCATAATAATAACAATGAGTTAAGATGTGATTGCCACAGTATAGGCAGGAGATGTTTTTGAGGGTTTAAACTAAAGTAGGAAGGAAAAAGATTTGGAAGATATTTAAAAGGTGTAATTGGCTAAATGCTGTGAACAATTGGATATGGAGGCTGAGTGGAGAAAGGAGCCTGGAATGACAATGAGGTTTTTTGTTTTGGTAACTTGGGTTTTATAAGAGTATGTGTGCATTAATGCACACATCTGTGTGTGTGTTGTTGAATGCTTTACACATATCACCTTATTTAATCCTTTCAACGGCTATGAGGGAAGTTTTTGTCTGTATTTCATCTCTTATCCATGAGACAGAGTCTTAGAAATGTTAGCGAAGTTGTCCTAGATCCAGATTTTCTAGATTGCATCATAATTAAGTACAGTGACAAGATTCGAATTCAGGCAGGCTGAGTCCAGGCTCCGCACCCTTATCCACTACACCCACCATTTCTCCATAGAAATAATTCAAACATGGCTCAGGAAGGGAGGATTGCAATTCCTCTACTCATTCAAACATCACTGAAACCTTCACTGAGGAAGCCTGTGTTGCTCTGGGTTCTATGTCAGATTATCAAACTAGTAATAACAATAGTCTGTTTCTCTGTGCATTCTGGTTTTCAGTTTGCTTCTGTACTAATTATACAGTTCACCCTTTTATGAGGTTAAGAACTGAGAATGAAAGCACTGGTATTTCTTTGAATAGCATAGTATGAAATAAATTGCTCTGTTTAGAAGAACCATATTGGCCACTACTTCTGTCCCTATGGGAATGACATAACTGCTCTTTAGAGTAGATGATTTTTCATTTAATAAAATACTTCATAGGTCTCCTTGGGAAGGGAAAGTGAGATGCTCCTTATCTCCTTGCACCTGCTGTAGTATAAAAGGAGATCATGAAACTTACATTCTGCATAAGAAACAAAGAGTGATTAGGAGTTGGAAAAAAAGGAAGGCAAAAACAGGGGAAGAGAAGGACAAGAGAAAGAAGTTCTCAGTGGTATGGGTGGCCAAATAAAAAGAAGTGTTGAATATCTAATCTACCTTTGCCATATGATGCTGTTACGTATCCCTTACTCAGTCAGGCCAAACATTTTGCGCTGATAGTGACTTTCAGGAGTGCTGTTGTGAGTAAACAAAAGAAAGGAACTAGGTCCCATACAAAAGGTCAATTTTGATTAGAGAACATATTACTCTATACATAGTGACCAGGATCTCATAAACACCTAAGAACTTAAAAGACACACACATTGAGTGGGCTTAGGAAATTTACATACAATTGCTTAAAAGCCTGAATCTTACATCCAGTGGGAAATCCAAAGCTTGCTCAATGTCTTTTTTGTTGTTGTTGTTTATTTGTTTGCTTTTCGTTTTTAAGTTGAGTAACATAAAGGAATGGAGGGAAGGGAGTAGGACAAAGAGGAAAAAAAAAACAGTGGATGAGAGTGAAGGTATTTAGGAGCAGGGCAACTGAAAAGCAAGGGAGAAACACAGGTATGAATGATTTGAGATAGTCTAAGAAAATGTGAGAAACATTGCAGGTATAATGAATTAATCTCTTCAAAGTCTTTATTAAGAGAACAGAAATAGGTGTGCAGGTTTAATTTCATTTTGCAAGCAACAAAACCCTTCTAAGGTTTCTTCTGTTTTGAAGGAGCTGGGAATTTAGAAACCACATTCTCTAGATTCTCTTGACTCTATGGAATAGAATACAATTTATGTTCTAACAACAAGGTGCACTGGAGCATGATTTTGAAGGTGGAAGAGAGACACGAATACATTATTTTTTCCTTTGGCAGTGCTAGGCAAATGCCATGTGCTTCAGCAGATGTGAAATTTCTGTAGAGGTTTTGCTGTGATCATCAAGAATAGTTTTCTGGAGTTCCTTGTGCTGGTAGGCAGGCCCTGGTTACCACCTGGTTTTCCACACTATTCCTGTAGTGGTGAACCTGAAAGCTAGCAGAAGTTACCTCTGACTTTTGCATCTTTAGTTCTTTCAAAGATTTTGTAAGCAATTAATCCCCTATGTGAAATCTCTCTTTGTTAAAAAATACTTAGAGTGATTTCTGTGTCCTAACTGAAACTTGGATTTGGGATTGATGATGATAAACTTTATCTTGAGCCCTGTATGTCTAGAAAATAACCATAGTTATGAAAACTTTCACTCTTTTGCCTCAACCACTCTTGCCCTTGCATGTTCCAAGATAAGACCTCACTCTATCCTTCCTCTTGGCTCCCATAAGACTGTGATGGCTCCCTTGTTTACTGTCCTCTCCATGCTTTACCATTGTCATATATGCTCCTTCTTAGACACATAAAGAAGTTTCCTAACACCTCAAACATCATAGTGAGCTAAAATAATATCATCTTTAAGAATTTTTAATTCATCATAATTAAGAATCCTCTAGGATAGAATTCCTACTCTAATCTTCTATAGAAAACGCTTGTTATGCTAAAATTGCTTCTTGGCCATCACATGGTTAAATTAGTTACTCCAAGACTAAGTGGGCAGACCATATTATTTTTTAAACTTTTACTGCTTGCAATTGTGTCCTACGGCAAGTAACTTATCTCTAAACTTTTGATCTTCTATAAAAGAAAAATAATTCATTAAAATTTTGGGTAACATATGACAAATGTAACATTCTAAAAAGCATAATAATGTATTTGTATATTAATATAAATTTTCTCTATGAACATGCTCATCTAATAAATATTCAGATTTTTACCATAGAAAAAGTTACCTTTATAATCATAGCCTAAAACCCACACTTTTTATCAGTTGCAATCATCATCTTGTGTTCCTTTTATAGATAATTCTCAAAATAAACAACAAAAGTCCACAGGAATTTGAGAGTAGTATAATATTAATGACATTCTACACTTAAATTTTATTCCTTTACTTATTTTCTAAAGGAATTTATTCTATTATACCCCTATATTTTTATTGAATACATCTTTCTTCATATGCAATTCATAACAGCTAATTTTTCCCATCAATAATTCTAACTTCCTTTTGCACATGCATAAATTATGGCTGATGTCCTAAACAGTTGGTGATGGGAAATGTGAAGCAAAGAACAGTGAGAAATTAAAAATCATAAGCATACTGTGTTATTAAACATCTCCAGGATTCCTGGATGGTAAAGAAAATAAATGTATTATCAGTTAGAATAAGTAGGCTTACACTATTTTAACAAATAACTTTGATTCTCAGTGACTTACAATCCATGGTTTTATTTCTTGTTCATGCTAAATGTCCATTTTAGGTTAGCAAAAACTCTCTTCATCATAGTGTGCCAGGGACCCAGAATGTGGGGTGGCATCATCTCAAATGCAGTAAGTTACCATGCCCAAGTACAAGAAGGTCTCTTAAAATCTCATTAGGCCATTAAATTCTATGGTTTTGAATTGGCAGATGTCACTCTCACTCACACTCATCAAACAAGTCACATAACTCCACACAATCCCAAATTGTGTGTGTGCCTGGAAGATAGATGGAATAAAGCCAGAAATATTTGGCACACAGTACCATTAAGGAATACTACAGAAACTGAGGGAGGTGATTAATTCTACAAGTTTTTTTATGCATGGTATTATTTGGATTACACAATTCTTTTAGGTTATACTCACATGTGGTTTTGTGTTACATCTCACGTGAAGCAATTTAGAGAACTCAGCATCTTTTGTTTGGAAGATGATTAATATCCACAGGTAGTCTTTAATGGGAATTGCTCTTATATCCATTCCATTCTGTATTCTCCTCACTGTAAGATCAGTCAGGTATTTATAGCATGCCTGGTATATATAAAGTAATCAGACAATATAAAGATGAATCAGTCATACATTATACTCAAGGAACTTATATTGTGCTAAAAGAGATAAGACATACATAATTATTACAGAAGTTATAAAATAATAAGTGTGAGAGTTTGTAGTAGGAAAATGTCACTTTGGACTTGGCAGGGAAATGGTAGCAGAAAGCATTGTATTTTTGTTGGATGAGTAGCATGTCAATATTTGTAGAAGGAGGAAGTGAGCATTGGAAGGAAAGGAAACATACAAACAAAGCTATGCTGATAGAACATGGTGATCTAGTAGATCAGCAAAGAATATGTGAAGGGAAGAAAAAAAGAATATTGAAAGTGTAGTGAACATATGGCAATAAAACAGATAAACTTGGTTGCAAACATCCACTAAGAATTTCATCTGCTATTGTATAAATATCAGAAAATTTTGGAACATGTTATAAGGAATCTAGGTAGACCAAAAGATGAAATAATACTTCTGCTTTCTGACACTGAATTGAGGAACTGTGAATTCTTAGCATGAACGAATTTTGCAACCAGTATTTTCAGAATAAAAATTCAAAATAATGACAGCAAAGGTTAACTTTACCCTTTTGACAAATAGTTATCCAATGTTAGAATTGATTACTAGGTGGGACTGGGTCCGTGGAGAACATAGTAATAAAATTTCATTCATACCTTTATTATTTTAGCACTTAAATTCTATTTATCTAACAGCACTGATTTAGATGTTAATGAAGGCTGTGGAGAAAGGAAACTTTGAGTTTACTTGGGAAGACTTTATTTGAAAAATAATGACAGTCGAGCGTAATAACTGTTACAAAGGGGAAATGCTATAGAAACATATAACTGGAATACTTAACCTAATTGAGGAGTCAGGGAGGCTCTTCTAGAGAGAAATAAGATTATGTTTATATCCAAGTTTAATGATCGTAGACTCTATTGTTTATAGTAAGGAAAGGCAGGAGAGGTGTAGGCAGGCAGACTGGAATCCTAGAAAGCAATCTTTAGTTTACTAAGTGTATCAGTGAGGGTTCTTGATTACACACAATAGAAATCAAGTCTAGTTGATTAAAGCATAAAATGAATTTATTGGAAAGTTTTCAGGTAGGTCACAAAATCACCGGGAAGGTTAAAAAACAGATGAATAAAATGAGTAGAAGCAAGAGAGGTTTTGTAGCCAAAACCATAGCCAAAATCATGCTTTAGAACTAGTTTGATGACAGCAGCCCCTCCCCACGAACTCAAGTCTCAGTAGCACCCTCTACTGGTACTGGTATTTTGCCAGTAAAATGCAGGTATTGGACCCTGGAGACTACTGTCTTGGGAGCAGAAAACTGCTGCCACCATCGCTAGTGACTCCAGAATGGATTCCTCACTCTTCCTAATTGTCTATGTCAGCATTTCCCCATTTAAAGTACAGATGGGTCCAACTTACTGTGTGGACAGACTCTAAGGTGGCCCCTACAATACCTACCTCCTAGGGCCTTTATGTAATCCCCTCTCCTTGGGTGTGAGCAGAGCCTGAGACTTGCTTGTAAGTAATAGAAAACAGTGATTGGAAGGTATGTGATTATGTTACGTAAGATTGTAATACACCTTTTCCAAAGAGACACTTTTCCTTACTGACTTTGAGCAAACAGGCAGCCATGCTGAAAAGGACCACCTGGCAAGAAACTGAGGGTAGCACCAGATGACAGCCAGCAAAAACTGAAGCCCCCAGTCCAGAATCCTTAGGGAATTGAATGCTGACAGTAACCACATAAACATGAAAACAGAACCTACCTCAGTTGAGGCTCAGATGAGATTGCAACACTGGATGACAATTTGAGGTGTTATGAGACCCCAAGACAGAGCATCCACCTGGTTAAGTACTGCTCAGACTGCTGACCCTTAGAAATTATGAAGTTAAAAGTGTGTGTTTTTTAAGCCACCAAGAGTGTGGCTACTGGTATTTAGCAGTAGATAACTAAATCTGTGACGAACTTAGACCTTGGTCCTGAGCCCTATCTGTGAGGAATGTTGGAAAAATGAGTACCTGAAATTTGTAGCTTTCAAAGCACAAGAAGTCTCAGAGGATGGAAGCTACTTATATTTACTTCTTAGAGCTGCTGCAACAATCAACCACAAACTTGATGACTTAAAACAACAGAAATTTATTCTTTTATAGTTCTGAAGGTCAGAAGTCCAAAATCAAGGTGTTAGCAGGATGACACTCTTTCCAAAAGTTCTAGTAAGTGGTTTTATGCCTCTTTCTGCTTCCAGTGGCTCCTGGCATTTGTTGGCTTGTGGCTGGCATAATTTCAGTCTCTGAAACTGTCTTCACATCACCTCCATTTTTGTCTCTGTGTAACTTTTTCTGCTGTTTCTATGGCTTCTCTCATTGAATTTAGGGCCCACCCTTAATTCAGGATGATGTAATCTTAATCCTTACCTTAATTACCTTTATGTTAAATTTCCCTACACACAAATGTGCTTTTTTCTTTTTTTTTCATCCCCTTCTTAGTGTCAGTGAAGTGCTCCTTGACTGTGAAGACGTACACTAAAGGTATTGCCATCGTGATTAGCTTATTCTATCTTAACTTATGTTTTATTTTTGTTTTTATTTTTTATTTATTTTTATTTTCTTTTTGAGATGGAGTTTTGCTCTTGTTGCCCAGGCTGGAGTTTAATGGCACAATCTCAGCTTACCACAACCTCTGCTTCCTGGATTCAAATGATTCTCATGCATTAGCCTCCCGAGTAGCTAGGATTACAGGCATGCACCACCACTCCCGGCTCATTTTTGTATTTGTACTAGAGACGGAGTTTCACCACATTAGTCAGACTGGTCTCAAACTCCTGACCTCTAGTGATCCACCCATCTCGGCCTCCCAAACTGTTGGGATTACAGGAGTGAGCCACTGTGCCCAGCTCTATCTTAATTTATCTGGCAAAATTTGACATGAAAAGCCACTATCTTCAGTATGGTTTGGAATACTTGTTTATCATTTAATAAAAACTATTTTTGGGAAATTTAGGAAAAATTTTACTTTAACTGGTGGAAAATTTATTAAATCTAAAACCACATCCATTATTTCTCTGTGTAAAAGTTCCCACCTTTGCTGTCTCCCATGTTGATATATGAAGAAAGTGTCTTCATTACAATCCACTGAAATAATAAAGGAAGTAAACAATACATTCACATCATTGATAGGAAGACCCTGAAAAATGCTCTGAATGGAAAATTTTTCTTTGAATGTGAAACTGTTAAAATGCTGAGCATATTTCTACTTGTCCTTTATTCAACTTCGAAAGCAAAAAGTCTTACTGGAGCTTTTTGAAGTCCATGATTCTTTCACTTGTGACATTGTGGCCAATGAGGTCGTGTTTATTGTTTTAAAGGTTCAACCTAGATTCTGGGAGTGAGCCACAATAAAAAACCCTCTGTAAAATTTCTTCTGACTCTCTACATGTTCAGCAGGAGTTCTGGGTAGGAATCATTTATAAAGGAAAAAAATATTTTGATGTCATTAAATACAAGACCTTGTAGCCAACTTTTGTGATTCCAAACAAAATCAGTTTCAAAAATTCTAAATAGAGTTTTGTAAGAATCTGTACACAAATTCAATTGTCATAGATTAATCTTACAAGAAGATGCTGAAGATTGATATGATCAGACCCCAAGCTGCCAGCTTCAACCTACATACTCTTCAACCACTTTTGATCTGACTTTGTTTGCTACACCCCCTCTTCATCTAGGAGTTGGATATTATCTTCTGCTCATGTATCAAATTCTTGAGGGTGATATTGATTTGACAGTGACTAAATGTCAGTACTCCTCTTCATACAATGGCTGCTTCTTTGCTGTTTAAGCACTAAAATAATAAATATTTTTTAGTATCAGTCAGCATCACGCTAAAGCTCAATGGTATTGAGTGGAATCATAATATAGCAGGAGTCCTTGACAAACAGTATTCTGTAGCTCCTATACAATGTTGAGAGCTTTTAGTATATCCAACTATCTGTATAGTAAGGGTTTAAGCCATTCACAAATAAAGAAGGAATATAATCTTGGGTCACAGAAGTCAAAAGGTTTCATTAGCAAGCTTCCAAACATTGTGAAATCACATCAGCATTAAATTTGAATACGATATTTGTCACGTATTGATCACCGAGATTGATTTAGTATCAAGTTCTGCTTCCAGGTAGAGACACAAAACCCAAAATGCTGTCTCAATCATTGACCTTAACTATAGACATAACACTGACCTGAAAATCTATATTTGGATTGGTTGCAAATATTCTTTGATATTCAACTTTCTTCTAATAGCAAGAAAAGATCACCAAAAAGATTGTTCAAAGATACCTCTAAGCAATCAACCCAATAAAAATTTAATACCATTCAAATGAGCTTGTCAGAGGTATAAATGTCTTATTCATTCATCTATTCATTTATTTTAATGTATTTATTTATTGACTGCTCTGGGCCAGGCCTTGTTGTAGATGTCTTTTAAAATCCTGTATTGGATGTTTTATTGTGCTTAGTTCTGATAATTCTTCTTAGCAGGTGATATTTTCCTCATTCTATAAATGAAAAAAGTGAGACTCAGCATATGGGGACTTCAGCAAATAAGTTATTGACTTAAACACACTCTATAGATTTATGTAAAGTCAAGATTTATGTAAAGTATAAATGTCATATAATAGGAACATTGTTTTGGCAACAAGTATACTAACAGTGGATTAAGCAACTTGAGGTTTACTGTTCTCATATAATCAGATATATGTAGATAGTCTGTTAGTATTAGTTCAATAGCTCAAAGATATCAAAACCAACATTTCTGAAATCCCCTCGGTCTCCTTACTGTCCTCAGTTACAAGCATCATGTTCACATTTCAGGAAGAAGACAGAGGAAGGAAGTGGTGCTAGTGATACTAATTCAACCCCTTTGCCTGGGCAAGAGCTTTCCCAGAAGCCACCAAAAAAGATTTGTGTTTGTGCACCAAGATATCTATCACATGACAGCTCTCCATTGCAAGAAAATCTGACAGAGTGAGTATTTATTTATTTATTATTATTATTTTTTTTTAGCCTCTGTGGTATAAACAGCAAAAGAAAAAAATATATACTGAATGGAAGCTGGGCTTCTCAAAAAATTGACCAGAAATCATCATAATTTTAATCTAAAGCTATTGGGTATATTTTCCTGGTAGAAAAAACATACGCATAGGCAATAATAAGACAACAAACAGTAAGTCAGCTTGAAAGGGAGCTTGCCAGGGTTGTGGACACATGATCATTCATTCATGTGTGTGTCTGTGTGTTTATGTGGTAGAGGTGAGTGAAATATAAGGATTAATATTGGGAACCTAGATTTAAAAATAGACATAGAAAAAGGGATCAAGAAAAAAGAGTAAGAGTTAGTTTTTATATGTGACAGCTTATTCTTAATCCAGAAAAATTGCAGAAAACACACTCAACATAGTTTGATTCCCTCAGTAGCTTGTTATTGCCTAACAACTTTGGTACATCCTCTTAACTTGATATGTCGGGTCTTTCAGTACCTGGCTTCAGACCCAATTTTTTTTGGGGGGTGGTGGTTAGTTCTTTTTTAAAATTTTACTTTAAGTTCTGGGATACATGTGCAGAACATGCAGGTTTGTTACATAGGTATACATGTGCCATGGTGTTTGCTGCACCTACCAATTCCAGACCCACTTTTAGTTTATCTTAATAATCCTATGCTCCAGTCACATAGGTCAAACTTACTCGTTGGATATCCCCCATATTTTTCTTATTTAGTCATGTTATTCTCCATCTTACTCACGTTAATATTTTCTTACTTTTTGCACGATGTCTGCTATTTAAAGTCTTAGTCATCTTCTAAGATTGTCTTAGGTGACAACTTCTCCATGAACACTTTTGGATCTCTCCAGCTGAATGTGAACATTCAGCTTACCTTTCATAACATGTTAAAAGATTATTTCTCTTATGATGCTTGTCCTGCTTTTTAAAATTTAATTATATACTTGTTAATTTTATTTTAACTTTTTTTTCTAATCAGACAACATATTTCAGTTAAGGTTCAGGAAGGATCTGTTTTAGAAGACAATAATTCTTCAGTTTAATTAATTACTAGCAGCCATAAGGTTTATGTATTATGGACATAGAGTCTATAGTGTTCATAGAGTCCATAGTGTTCGTGTTATATGTCGGCCTTGCAGCACATTCAGCTACTGTCCTTTAAGCCAAGATTGAGGTTGTGTCATTTACTTATTAAATATGTTACTCTACTGCAATGTAGTGTTAACATCTGCACTGTACTCAATAGAAGAGTCAATTACTGTAATACTCTTGATATTGAACCACTAAACATGACCCTTCCTCAATGACAGCCGCTCAAATTGAATCTCATCCTGCTAAACTAGCTGATTCTTTGATCTGTGCTGATTGCTTGGCATTACATATATCAATAGCACTTAAGAGTTTATTATATGCTTCTGAAGCTCATAAAATATTGAGTATAGTTTTATTACATGATTATACTGCTGGGCTACCAAAGCCAGCAGGATGGAGGTGTGGCAGAATGGAAAATGTTTAATGACATAGCTCAGTGTGTGTCATGGCATCCATATTTCTTCTCAATAGGGGAGCCACTAATGTCATAAACAGAAAATTAAAAATCAGCTCTTTTGTAGGGAAAGTAACGTTCCCTCCTGTTGTTGCAGTTTGTGTAGAAGACAGAGGCAACTGGAGGAGAAATTCACATAGTGCCTGAAGGCACAGCAGGATGTGTGCAAACCATTTTAGAGGAAAGCAAATACCAAGGCTGGTATTTGAAATGTTTACCAAAGAGTTTTCCTCAGATTTTCTTGTACCCTTTGTACTTCCCTCTTTGGAGGAACAATACAGCACACAAGCATTTAAAAAAATAAAAATCTATAGGATTACCAAAATCCAGTCCTCAGTTATTCAAAAGCCTAAACTCTTAAGAACTCATATATCACATGGCACAAGTGATAACTTTGAAAGAAAGGATGAGAAAACAGACTACCCACCTTATCTCCCTCCCCAGATTAGGTGGAGTTTCTCTGGGAGAAAATGAGAGAAGGATGAGAGAGAATGTAAACAGCTTAGTATGTGGCATTTCCTCAAGAAGTAGATTTGCGCCCTGCCCCTGACACATCACATGAAGATTTCTTGAGGAAGCAGATAGGAAATTATTCAGCATACACTTGGTGTGACCACCCATTAAGAATGCTCACAGAGCTAAAGTAAAACTAAGGCGGTGCCTTCCAAAGTACTAGTGTGAAAGGTACCCAGAGCCTGATGGGTTTCAAATTCATAAAACATCCTTCATGCATGCAGAGCAGTGCAGCCATGGCGTAGGGATTAGTGCCATAAATGGGAAGTATGTTATCTTTCTTCAAAATTCAAGTTGAGCACTAGGTCCTTATCAATGGTATGTTGTATGTATTGGGAAAGCCACAAATTGGAGTGTGTAAAACCCGAAGTGTTATATTTTATTTTAGTGGCTTTAATTTATTTTAAATATGCTTTCAGAAATTGACTGTACAAATTCCAGAGGAAGAGTGGGTTTATGTATCACTGTGGTCTTCCCATGTTAGGAGTGAGATAACACAACAAAGTCTATGTTATTATTTGTCTATTGTAACACCTATTGACACATACGTGTTCCTATCTGACCTATGGTCATAGATTCACCCAGGCTGCTGTTTATTCCAAATTTATGGCACTAATCCGTATGCCATGGCTGCACTGCTCTCCAATGGGCAGACAGCTGCCTGATCTCAAGTAACACTGTAGTCTTCCCAAATACAAAATATCAACATTCACTGTAAGTGAGTATAAACAAGAGCATCCCGTGATTCAGACCATAGGCCACGTAGGCAGAAGAATGAGGAACAGAAGAGGATCAGAAAACAGACCTAGACTTATAGACACAGAATCTCATTTCTGTCAGTCTTTAAAAATGATACATTTCAAATATTTTATTGCAACCTAAATACAATTTAGAATAAGTAGTATACAATTACATACAGTAACATAGGTTGACATCTATTTTCTCATCGTGAGTTTGGTCATTTTTAACAAGGCATTTTGTCTTCATATGTCCTGAGATTAAGAACACCTTCAGGCCTTGTTACAGGTAGGTATTTGACCAAAGTAGCTCCCTTCTGACTTTTATGTCAGGAGAGCCCTGGATGGATAAAATAAGTTAGCAATATACCTTACCAAATGTATTTTATCAAGGCTTCTTTATTTTCTGGGTTTACTGACTACTGTATATCCATGCTGGAGTCCTTGGACTTGTTTGACATAGATGTTATAATACCCCAACCTTCCAGTTGTATATGGATGGATATAATTTCCTCTAAATTTTTATCAAGTACATTTTTGAAAACAAGCATAGTTAATTGATCATCACAAAATGACATTAATATTTCATCTCCCTGTCAATCCTACTCTAGCTTCACTGTGTAAAAAATACCTTTTGATACTTAACCTAGATTCCCATGTGGAAGCCTAATGTTTTCTCAAAAGTATTCAGTGTGCAGAGGAGAGTGGGAGAAAAAAATCAATGGTTACTTAATGCACTTTCCTATTTAGAATATAAAATGCATAATAGTGGAAGGGAAACAAAATTTCAAGGTGAAAACAGACTTAGAAAAATAGACTGAACTACCCTACACATTTAAATGCTTCAGATAAAAGGATCTGAGAATAAACAGACTTAATATCCTACATAGTACTTGATGCACATATTTAAACTAAAAAATACATTGACATAGGTCTGGGGGTGCTTGGTGGGTTTAGCTGAAGTATGCATTGTCAGCTGAAAACAAGTTTTCTTTTCATTCTGAATCCTAAAATCAAATTTTGAGATAAGCAGTTTGAACTAGTTTTACATTAAATGTTTAAGCTATCATCAGAAAAATCTTTGAAAACCTTTGAAACCCACTAAATAAAAGAGAACAGCATCTTAATATTTGTGTTGTTGTCCCTAGTGTAAATAAACAATTCCAGAAAGGTCTGGAAACCTGTAGGAGATGTGTTTTTCTATGTAAGTTTGGTGTCAGAGTTTGTTGACAGTGTTTATATTCTAGGGCGAGCATATGGTCCTCTTATGTAATGAGTAGGATCAGAGCTTCAGAAGGCCAAGGAAGGGAAAGGGAGTTTGTCACCAAATGTTCGTGCTTTGTCCGTGTCTAGAAATCTTTTAGTCCTAGGTTTCCTACAGAATCACCTCTTTATATTTCCTGTTCCCTTTTATTCTCATTGTCATGACTTTTGGCTTCTGATCAGGGTTTCTGATCTGCTCTGAGCATAGCAAGTAATAGTTTTTCCCCCTTTAGTATTGCTACCTTGTCCCTAAGACCTCAAGTCCACATTACTTGAGATCAGGCAGCTGTCTGCCCATTGTTATTTCACTGAAGTAGCTAGGTCTTTGAGTGTGTAGTGTGAGGTTGGAGAGGATGTGGAAGGATAGGGAAGAGAAGAAGAAATCAACATTGTCAATGAACTGTGTGAGATGATAGAGGGAAATTGAGGAAGGACACACTATTATTTAAGGTATTCAGTAAGGAATAAATAACCAACAGCGCTGCAATTGTAACACAGCCCAGGCCAGTGCTAAGAGCTACAACCTAAGTACCAGGAATCTGGAGTTGACTTGTTTACCTTTTAGGAGTGTGACCTTAGTGTGATCTTAGGCAGGTCACATCAACTCCCTGGGTCTCAGTTTCCTCATTAGAAAAATTAGGAGTTTGAACCAGATGAATTCCAAAGTTGCTCTCAGATCTTTTTGGAATAGTATGCTTTTACTTTTGCTTATAATTCTGTTAGGCAAAGTTTCTATTTCAAAAATAATATAGGTCACCTTTAGTCATGTATTTTTTTTCCTTTTTTCTTTTTGTACCAGCTGAAATCCTGCAAGAGAGAATCCTAGAGAGTGCTGAAAGGAATTTTAGTCCATTATACCTGATGCTGCTACACAAACAGTAAAGTCTGTGATGCCCAATGAATACTTGATAGGCTATCAATTAGCTGTCCTAGAAAAAGGTTAACAGATCACTTAGGAGAAACTATTTTGCTGGAAAAAAAATAAATCAAGGTTTTAGGTATGACTCCCAAATAGTGATTTGTATTTAATGTTCTCCCACTGCTACAAGCCCCTTTAGTGAACACTGAGTATGCCTCATTTCCACCTGATTAAATGCCCCTAATTTCTCCCGTCATTCCTCATATGACACGATTTCTAGATCGCTCAGGCCTATGCCAAAATTTCTGAGAAAATGCTCCATTATTGCAACTGATTTCTCATTAATTGGTGGGACTGTGGTTCAATGCTTCTGCTAAAATTCAGAAAACTCCATTGTCAACGGAGAGTCTAGAAGATTTATTCACATTGTAAATCCAAGATATACTGTCATCAGTTACAGCACAGGAGGCCACAATCTGCTAAAGAAACTATGACGAGGTTTTTGGGAGTGTAAAGCATACAACTCTAGAATTTGTTAAACAAAAGAAAAAATGGCCTCATTATAGTTGAATGCATGATACAATAATACTCTGGGAGAAATGGCATCCTTTACAGTTAAAATAAAGGTAACTGGGGGAAATTAAGGTTTTTGTAATTTGTACTTTAAAATACTATCACATATGCAATACTGATGAGGCACTTGCCTTAAATCTGGAAGGAATAAATAAATACAAACATCAGAGTATTTACACAACCATTCATGACATAAAGGGAAGAAAGCTTATAATTTCTGAAACATCAAAGAGCTCAATGAATATTTCCAACCAAAATGCAAATTCTAAAATGATTAATGATGAAAAATCTTTACATCCTACTTTATAGAACCTTTATATCTGTAGGGTCATCCCTGACAAGAAGCTAAATCTCTTTGAGATCAAGTTTATTTTACAGTAATTTTTTTTTTCATTTTCTGAAGAATGACTCATTTCACACACTAATTTTTTTAAAAAATCTTACATTACAGAGGCAGAGGCTTTTACTTTAGGCATTTCTTGAACTTTATCACTTTTTAAAATTAACGAGTTATTTCTGATTTCCTATTACCTAAGGAATATACCACTTATTCTATCCTTAAGATGCTGCACACTTTTAGTCCACTCTGTATCTTCCCCTTCCACTTCCCAAGGTGACCAAGGATCTCACCTCATTACAGCCTCAGTTCATAGTTCCAAATTTCCTCATCTCAATCATTTAAATCAAGTGGAAATGAGTAACCCATTAAATGAAGGTTGTGGGCACAATTCCTCTACATCTTTGAACTTTTGAAACTGAAGAAACATATTATGTGCCCCAAACACTCCCAACAAACAATCATCATGGGGCAGGTATAGGATAACAATTACAGGCATTCCTGCTCAAAGCAAAACCAAAAATAAACACAAATATTAAAATTAAAGTAAAATAAAGTAAGAAGTCTTCAAGTAATTTTGAAATCCTGCTGGGCAATCCAGCCAGACTTCCTTGATTAGGTTTCTAGGCCTGGGAACAATCCTCCATGGCTCTTGATTTTGCCTCCTGGAACTTGGTTATGCCTTTGGGTTCTTGTTTCTGTTCTCTGAGTCATCTTTGTTTATCCACAGTGTGGCTGAGTATTTTTATCAACCTTCCTATAAAATTCTGAGCGTTCAAGAGCCTCTTTTTATTTCACACTCTTTCTGTTTCTTGTCCTCTAAGCGGGAAATGTTCTGCTGACATAATATTCTCAAGAATGTTGTGGACCTTGTGTTGTTTCATAGGGCATTTATTCTATTAGATAAAGGCAACATCCACAGATATTTGAAATAATGACTTTTCTTTTCTGGCCTTCTGTTGAGGTAGTTTAGGAATAATACTCTTGAGCTTCCTCGAGGCCTTCTGGTTTATTTGAGATGCTCTGTAGGGCTAGCTCTTAATGTCTTGTGAATGAATACTCTGACCTTTTGATCTTTAGAAGTTTCAGCAAAAGGCTTTTTGAAGTTTCAGCAAAAGGGTCAGCCTTTTCTCTAGAATATGCTTCCAGATGGTGAATTTCTTAGTTTAATAGTTCTTCCCTCAATCTCTGTCCTTTCCTCTCTCATCTTACTATAAGCCACAAGAAGAAATCAGGCAGAATCTTTAATTACTTGCTTGCAGATCTTCTTAGCTCTATATCCAAGTTCGTTACATATAAATTCAGCTTTCTACATAACTGTAGGACACAGTTTCCACCCTATAGAACAGGGATTCAGCCCCCTTGCTCCCATGTTCAATAATATATTATTCTCCTCCTGAACCCTCATCAGTAGCATTTTCAACATTCATATTTCTACTAGCAATGTGTTCAGGGCAATTGAGGCTTTCTCTGGCATGCTTCTCAACAGTATTCTCAAACATCCAGCTTCTTCTCACTGTTTAGTTCCAAAGCCCTTCAGATATTTGTTACAGTAGGACCCGGCTTTTGGGTACCAAAATCTGTATTAGTTTTCTATTGCAATGTAATAAATTGACATAATTTAACAGCTTAAGACAACACCCATTTGTTAACTCACAGTTATTTAGGTCAGAAGTATGGACATGGTACAACTGGGTTCTTTGCTCAAAGTATCATAAAGCTGACATCAAGATGTCTTCTGGGGCTGCAGTTCTCATGCGAGGTTTGGAGTCCCCTTCCAAGCTCACCGTATGTTGGAAGAAGTCAGTTTCTAGTGATAGTAGGTCTGAGGTCCTTCTCTCCTTGGTGGCTATCAGCTGGGGGCCTCAACTCCTCATGGTCACCCCTCTCTATTGGCGGTTTACAAGATGATGCTTGCTTTCTTACTGCCAGTCAGAATGCATCTTTCTTACAACTTCTTCTGCTACCAGTTGGAGAGAACTCTACTTTAAAGTGTTCATGTGATCATGTCAAGCCCACCTGGATGATCTCCCTTTCTTAAAGTCAACTGTAACACAACCTAATCACAGGAGTAAAATCTGTTATCTTCATGATCCCTAGGATTATACAGGGCATGTACTTCAGAGGCATGGAATATCTTGGGGAGGTATCTTAGGATTCTACCTACCATTATAATAATATGTTAAATTGTCTTGAATGATATCATCTAGCTCAATGTCTGCCTCTAAAGGCCTATATAAATCAGGTTTAATTCTTTTTTTTGCATTCAGATATAATAACAAGGAGGCAATAATAGTTGCAAAGTTCCCATAATTTTTGTATTCTGAGCTTTACTATTTTAAGTAATGCTTGATGAATCCCAGTGAAATCTATATTGAGATAAAACTCAATACACTAAATATAACAGAAACCTATGTTTTATATAAATCATTCATGAAGAAAAAGTCTTTTAAACACAAGTAATTCAGTTTCACCCAAAGATCAAATATCTTTTACTGCAAAAATTGGGCTTAGAGAAATAATTATGGAAAGATAATAAAATGTTTGTTTTACTTTATACACATTTGCATACTAATAAATGTAACTGTTGGGTACCAAAGGGGGAAAATATGTAAGTGCAACTGAGGAACACTTGGAGGCCTTAGTGCAGTTGTCCTTAATCTTGGCTGCCAAAAAGCACTTAGGCATATATAAAAAAATACAATAAAACACAACACAAACAAATAAATTCCTGGGTCCCATTCTGAAAGATTCTAATTCAATTGCAGGTCATGACCATAATCTTGGAAATGGCACTAGCCAAGGTCCTTGGGAAGCTCACAATCTAAAGTAAGCAAAAACATACTTGAAAAATCAGGTTGCACCAAGTATCCTTGCACCAAGGATTTAATGTTAACTTTAAAAATTGAGATTTTTCTGCATCTATTGAGATAATCATGTGGTTTTTGTCATTGGTTCTGTTTATGTGATGGATTACGTTTATTGATTTGTATATGTCGAACCAGCTTTGCATCCCAGGGATGAAGCCAACTTGATCATGGTGGGTAAGCTTTTTGATGTGCTACTGGATTTGGTTTGTCAGTATTTTAAAGAGGATTTTCACATAGATATTCATCAGGGATATTGGCCTGAAATTTTCTTTTTTTATTGTGTCTCTGCCAGGTTTTGGTATCAGGATGATGCTGGCCTCATAAAATGAGTTAGGGAGGAGTCCCTCTTTTTCCATTGCTTGGAATCATTTCAAAAGGAATGGTATCAGCTCCTGTTTGCACCTCTGGTAGAAGTCGGCTGTGAATCTGTCTGGTGCTGGGTTTTCTCTTGTTGGTAGGGTATTGATTACTGCCTCAATTTCAGAACTTGTTATTGGTCTATTCAAGGATTCAACTTCTTCCTGGTTCAGTCTTGTGAGGGCGTATGTGTCCAAGAATTTGTCCATTTCTTCTAGTTCTAGTTTATTTGCATAAAGGTGTTTATAGTATTCTCTGATGGTAGTTTGTATTTCTGTGGGATCAGTAGTGATATTCCCTTTATCATTTTTTATTGTGTCTATTTGATTCTTCTCTCTTTTCTTCTTTATTAGTCTGGCTAGTGGTCTATCTATTTTGTTAATCTTTCCAAAAAAACCAGCTCCTGGATTCATTGATATTTTGAAGGGGTTTTCACATCTCTATCTCTTTCAGTTCTGGTCTGATCTTAGTTATTTCTTGTCTTCTGCTAGCTTTTGAATTTGTTTGCTCTTGCATCTCTAGTTCTTTTAATTTTGATGTTAGAGTGTTGATTTTAGATCTTCCCACTTTCTCCTGTGAGCATTTAGTGCTATAAATTTCCCTCTAAACACTGCTTTAGCTGTGTCCCAGAGATTCTGGTATATTGTGTCTTTGTTCTCATTGGTTTCAAAGAACTTATTTATTTCTACCTTAATTTCATTATTTATCCAGTGGTCACTCAGGAGCAGGTTGTTCAGTTTCCACTTAGTTGTGTGATTTGAGTGAGTTTCTTAATCCTGAGTTCTAATTTGATTGCACTGTGGTCTGAGAGACTGTTTGTTATGATTTCCTTTTTTTTTTTTTTTTTGCATTTGCTAATGAGTGTTTTACTTCCTATTATGTGGTCAGTTTTAGAATAAGTGTGATGTGGTGCTGAGAAGAATGTATATTCTGTTGCTTTAGGGTGGAGAGTCCTGTAGATGTATATTAGGTCTGCTTGGTCCAAAGCTGAATTCAAGTGCTGAATATCCTTGTTAATTCTCTGTCTCATTGATCTGTCTAATATTGGCAGTGGGGTGTTAAAGTATCCCACTATTATTGTGTGGGAGTCTAAGTCTCTTTCTAGGTCTCTAACAACTTGCTTTATGAATCTGGGTGTTCCTGTATTGGGTGCATATATATTTAGGATAGTTAGCTCTTCTTGTTGCATTGATCACTTTACCATTATATAAGGCCCTTCTTTATCTTTTTTCATCTTCGTTGGTTTAAAGTCTGTTTTATCAGAGACTAGGATTGCAACACCTGCCTTTTTGCTTTCCATTTGCTTGGTAAATATTCTTCCATCCCTTTATTTTTTGTGTGTCTTTGCACATGAGATGGGTCTTCTAAATACAGGGCACCGATGGGTCTTGACTCTATCAAATTTGCCAGCATGTGGCTTTTAATTGGGGCATTTAGCCCATTTACATTTAAGGTTAATATTATTATGTATGAATTTGATCCTGTCATTATGATGCTAGCTGTTTATTTTGCCCGTTAGTTGATGCAGTTTCTTCATAGTGTCGATGGTCTTTACAATTCAATAAAATTCAACACCCCTTCATGCTAAAAACTCTTAACAAACTAGATATTGATGAAACGAATGTTAAAATAATAAGAGCTATTCATGACAAACCTACAGTCAATATCATACTGAATGGGCAGAGCTGGAAGCATTACCTTTGAAAACTGGCACAAGACAAGGATGCCCTCCTCACCACTCCTATTCAACGTAGTATTGGAAGTTCTGGCCAGGGCAATCAGGCAAGAGAAAGAAATAAAGGGCATTCAAATAGGAAGAGAGGAAGTCAAATTGTCTCTATTTGCAGATGACATGATTGTATGTTTAGAAAATCCCATAATCTCAACCCCAAATCTCCTTAAGCTGATAAGCAACTTCAGCAGAATCTCAGGATACATAATCAACGTGCAAAAATCACAAACATTCCTATACACCAATAATAGACAAAAGAGAGAGCCAAATCATGAGTGAACTCCCATTCACAATTGCTACACAGAGAATAAAATACCTAGGAATACAACTTACAAGGGATGTGAAGGACCTTTTCAAAGAGAACTATATACCACTGTTCAAGGAAATAAGAGAGGGCACAAACAAATGAAAAAACATTCCATGCTCATGGATAGAAAGAATTAATATCGTGAAAATGGCCACATTGCCCAAAGTAATTTATAGATTCAATGCTATCCCCATCAAGCTACCATTGACTTTCTTCACAGAATAAGAAGAAACTACTTTACATTTCATATGGAACCAAAAAAGAGCCTGTAGAGCCAAGACAATCCTAAGCAAAAAGAACAAACCTGGAGGTATCACACTACCTGACTTCAAACTGTATTACAAGGCTACAGAAACCAAAACAGCAAGGTACTGGTACCAAAACAGACATATAGACCAATAGAGCAGAACAGAGGCCTCAGAAATAACATCACACATCTACAACCATCTAATCTTTGACAACCCTGACAAAAACAGCAATGGGGAAAGGATTCCCTATTTAATAAATGGTGCTGGGAAAACTGGCTAGCCATATGTAGAAATCTTATGCCTTATACAAAAATTTACTCAAGATGGATTAAAGAATTAAATGTAAGACCTAAAACCATAAAAACTCTAAAAGAAAACCTAGCCAATAGCGTTCAGGATATAGGCATGGGCAAAGGCTTCATGACTAAAACACCAAATGCAATGGCAACAAAAGCCATAATTGACAAATGGGATAAAATTAAACTAAAGAGCTTCTGCACAGCAAAAGAAACTGTCATCAGAGTAAACAGGCAACCAACGGAATGGGAGAAAATTTTTGCAATCTATCTATCTGACAAAGGGCTAATATCCAGAATCTACAACTTAAACAAATTTACAAGAAAAAACAAACAACCCCATCAGAAAGGGGGTGAAGGATATGAACAGACACTTCTCAAAAGAAGACTCTGTGGCCAACAAACATATGAACAAAAGCTCATCATCACCGGTCATTAGAGAAATGCAAATCAAAACCAGAATGAGATACTATCTCATGCCAGTTAGAATGGTGATCATTAAAAAGTCAGGAAACAACAGATGCTGGAGAACATGTGGAGAAATAGGAATGATTTTACACTGTTGGTGGGAGTGTAAATTAGTTCAACCATTTGTAAGACAGTGTGGTGATTCCTCAAGGATCTAGAACCAGAAATACCATATGACCCAGCAATCCTATTACTGGGTATATACCCAAAGGATTATAAATCATTCTACCATAAAGACACATACATATGTATGTTTATTGCAACACTATTCACAATAGCAAAGACTTGGAACCAATCCAAACGCCCATCAATGATAGACTGGATTAAGAAAATGTGGCACATATACACCATGGAATACTATGCAGCCATAAAAAAGGATGAGTTCATGTTCTTTGCAAGGACATGGATGAAGCTGGAAACTATTATTCTTAGCAAACTAAAACAGGAAAGAGGAACAGAAAACCAAGCACTGCATGTTCTCACTTAAGTGGGAGCTGAACAATGAGAACACATGGACACAGGAAGGGGAACATCACATGCTGGGGTCTGTCAGGGGGTGGGGGCTAGGGAAGGAATAGCATTAGGAGAAATCCGTAATGTAGACGACGGGTTGATGGGTGCAGCAAACCACGATGGCATGTGTATACCTATGTAACAAACCTGCATGTTCTGCACATGTATCCCAGAACTTAAAGTATATTAAAAAAAATTGAGGTTTAATATAGGTAAAGTACAAAGTCACAAGTGATGAATAATCAGAAAGGAGCATACCCATGTAATATACACTTATGTCAAGAAATAGAATAATAACAAAAATCAGAGCCCCCCCACACCCCGCCCCAACCATAACCCTTTCAAAGCATTAAACACTGCCTTTTCAAGGGCAACCATTTCCTTGAATGTTAGCACTAAAGATCATTTTACCTATTTTGAATTTCATACTGATGAAGTAATAGAGTTTTAAAAATCTAAATTATTTCACTCAATATTGTATTTGCCAGATTAATTCATGCTGTTGTATGTAGCAAAGGTTTGCTTCTTGTTATTCTCTATATTTTCTCAACTGTTTAAATACATTACAATTATTTATCTGTTGATGCACATTTGGGTTATTTCCCAGTTTGGAGCAATTATAAATGATGCTGCTGTAAATGTTCCTGAATTGTAACTGTCTTTTGGTGCACGTGTGTACACATTTCTAGAATGGTGATTGCTGAGTCATAAAGCATGTATATGTTCATTTTAATAGTTACTTTCATATAGCTTTCTGAGGGTGATTATACTAAGTTTTACTTGTACAAGCAGTATGTGATAGCTCTTATTGTTCTATGTGTTTATCAACATTATGGTCAATCTTCTACAATTTTTTTAGCTATTATGGTGGCTATGTAATGATGGCTCATTGCAGTTTTATTTTTCATTTCATTCCATTTCCCTATTGATGACAATTTGGGTATCCTCTCTACTCAAGTGCCCGTTCAAGCCTTTTGCTCACTTTTCCACTGGGGTCTGAAAATTTCCTATTGATTTATGGAAATTCTTTATATAACCTGGCCTCGCGTCCTACTGGATACATCATATTTTGCAAATGTCATGTGTTAGTCTGTAGGTTGTTTTGCTCATGTTTTGTTTTGCTCATGTTTAAAGGTTTCTTTTGTTTAAAAGAAGCTTTAATTTTAATGTAGTTAAAAATGTTCTTCTGGATAGTTATTACCTCTGTGTCATGGTCTATAAGCTTTACTGTTTTGCCTTTCACTTTTAGTTTTATTAAATAACTGGAATTTTCTGTGTGTAGAGTACAAAGTAAAAATGAAGCCGTTGTTTTTCTGTAAAGATAATCCAATTAAACCAGTAGCACTGGTTGAAAAGATTAGGTAAACATTTCCAGAGATAATTTGAAGTTTTAGATAATGATACGTTACAGTAGTGGGGTCATGAATTTTCTCCTGTCAGATACCTAGGGGAAGAGCATGCTACCTTCATAAAAACAGGGATTGAGAAAATGTTAATCTTGAAAGGACTGGTATATTTCAGGTTGACTTTTATTCCTAGGGCGTAAACTTTGGACGCCCCAATTTGAGACCCCTCACTCTTGATGGTCTTTGATCTCCAATTTTATTCCCCTAGGCTCTGAAGCTGCCAAAAGTTCTTGTTTCCCTTTCTTAGCCTATCAACTTCCACTTTCAAATCAGCAAATGCTTTAAGGGAATGAGCTGTCCCAAGTATCAGGTTCATATTTCTGTGTTTCTTTCATTTTTTGGATCTTGGGCTGATAAACCTTATTTCCTTGATAGCTTGCAAACAATGCTTACACACAGACCTTACTTTATTATTTTGTCTGCAATTTTCCAGTTGTTCTAAGCAGGAGAGTTCTTTAAAAATAAACTAGTTTACGTTGTCTGAAACAAAACTTACAGAATGTAATTTAAGACCTCTAATGACTACTTAACTTCTTAAAAGAGATAGGAATCCAGGATATTCCTGTGTTTCTGACTCTTCCTACCATATAATAAAACATCTATTTAATTTAACTCATCAAAACTACTTAGTTGATTCCTAAAAGCTTTTTTAAGAGAAGTTATATGAAATCAGCTGGTGACAGGTCAGTGGAAGAAATACATTTTTGGCCAGAGAAGGGAGTCCGTTATGCACCTTTCAAATAATGACCCAGAGGGAAACTATGACTCTGTCTCTGTAAATAGCTTTCCTGGTAATACGGGTGGTAGAGGTCATCTGTGCTTGTAATACTGGTGTCTGGAAACTAATCATAACACCTGTTTCAAGAGTATAAATTGCACAAAGACAATAGTGGCTCAGAGCCTGGTTTTGATAGGATAGAAATACTGTGATATTCCTTTAGGTATTGATTTTTCCCCATTTATTACTTTGTCCCAGGACTTTGGTATTGATTAAAAAGACACTGCTAGTTAATTTTGAGGCCGTAGCTATGTGGCTAAGGAGAAGACACAGGTTAGTGGTATTGCCTATCTTACTCAAGTCAAAACAAAGATACGTTTAGTTTATGTCACTCTCTGTTCTTTAACACAGTCTTTCTATTCATATTCAAGCCTTAAGTTTGTTTAGACCCATGATATAATAGGGTATTAGAATCTGTCTTTACTTATTGGCATGCTAATGTTTTCATCGCTTGCTTCACTCTTGATAAGAATACTTATGCTGAAAACAGTGGGGAAGAAAGTAATATTCTGAATCTACATATTTCTCTTGGGGAGTTTTCTATTTGATATTTTCAAACATTAGAGAAAATAACTTAGTACATTTGCTTCTTTTATAGCCATTAGTAGTACTAAATAACTCATGTACACAATATACAAAAATTCCAAAGTTTCTCAAAGTATGGTCAGCAGGTAACCTGCATGATCATCTACAGAATGCATGATAAATATTTAAATTTGTCGGTCTCACCCCAGATCTAAGTCCAAATCTCTGGTGGAGGGCCCAGGAATTGACATTTAAATGTTTCCTGTGCAAACATGATTCATATACACATTATTTAATATGCACAGTGGAAAGTTCTGTCACATGTATTACCTCACAGAGCCTTCTGGAGTAGGTATAATTATCTCCAATTTCCCAGTGAGGAAACTGAGACACAGAGATGGAAACCATTGGAACAAATTCATATGTAAACTGATCTGGGATGCCAGTTCTCCTGATGCCAGGTTCAATGCTTATCTCATTACATCACTCTTACTCTCTGCAAAGAATCTCTGTCTTAGAAAAGAGATTTTGTCCACATATAGCTTTCTAAGCAGCATAGCCCAAATGCCTATCCTTTGCTCTGTGGAACCAATTATTGAGATCGTGTATTATGACAACTTTCAGCACACACACTGGGCTTTTCATTTTCAGAGTGCCAGATTTTGATAAAGCCCTTTGGAGCTTGCTTGGAGGTTCTGTATATAAAAGCCACGCCATGGATAAAGCAGGTTTAACACCTGTGAGTGATGGCACACTATGAGGGTCACCAGGAGCAGAGACACTGCCACTGTTAGAGCAGGCAGAGAAGACTTATAGCAGACTTTGATGAATGACTCAGCCTCAAGTCCACAGATGTAAAACTCATTAAATCCGATTCAGAATTACCTTTTATAACAAATGAGAAAATGACATTTTTTCCTATCTGAGATCTTTAGCATTGTGTGGGCCAGCAAATAAGTTACTGATAGACTGGTCTTCTAATTTACTTAGCTGGGAAGAATTTCAAGTATTCCCTCCAGCAAACACATGAAAATAACAACCATGACCACTAGTAACAGCTACTGATATTGAATGCTCTCTATATTCCACAAACTCAGCCTATAGCTTATCGCACTATCTTACTTTACAGATTTGGATCATGATCCCCAAACACACCATCTCCACTGACAATCCTGAATGTTGAAATTGCAAAAGATGAAAACCTTTATTTATACAATGTATTGTATGTTTCAAAATAGTTGTAAGATAGGACATGTTCCCATTTCCTGGACGATATATACTGGAGGTGGTGGATACCCTAAATACACTGACTGTATCATTACACTTTCTATGCATGTAACAAAATATCACATGTACTCCATAAATATGCAGACATATTATATAACAGTAAAAATAAAGGTAAAAAGGCATCATTTGCCTGCAATGGAATTCCTTCCAGCTGATAACATTCAAGGAGGTTTTAATAAATTAAAGTTGCATTTGCCTTAAGAAGCCAGTGATAGGGAGGGCCCTAAGATGGTTGACTAGAAGCAGCTAGTGTGTGCTGCTTTCACAAAAGAAAAAGTGTCAAGTAAATACTAGCTCTTCAACTGCAACATCCAGGTGGACACAGTGGGATTCATCAAGGAAACAACTCGACCCATGAAGAATGGAGAGGAGTGAGACAGGATGACCACCCACCCAGGCATGGCATGGAGCCAGGAGAGACCTCACACTGCAGGCCTGGATCCCATGGCTGCCAAGGCTGGGCCAGATGCAGAGCAGTGAGGGGTGGGTGAGCATGGGGTCCAGACACTGCACACAGTCAGGTGTGCTGGCTGCAGAGGGGTGAGCAGCAGCACACTCCAGCACAGGTGCTGGCTCCATGCAAGGCTGTGGCTGGATCAGGTGTACTGCAAGTGACTTCCACTGCAGGCACTGGGGAATGTTTTGGTACCTAGAAGCTTGGAGATACCAGGAACCATAGAACCCCAAAGAAGGTGTCACAGACCTGGTTCAGGGAGCCCCTAGGTTTGGGATCCCCAAAGGGCCACAGTTCTCTCCTTCTTATTGCCTGAAACATGGCAAGTGGGGACATGTTTCAGCCCCGTTTGTGTTACAGCTCTTTCAGTCCCACCATTCAGCAGCTCTCGAGTTCTTGTCCTGTGTTTGGGAACAATGAGGAATGCAGACAACTGGATAGTGAGCAAGGAAGAGAGGAGATTCACTGAGCGAGGGAGCAGCTCTCAAGAGACCCAAAATGGGTAGCTCCTTTCCACAGGCAGGTCATTCTACTATCTGCCTGAGTCTGGCTGAGTTCAGGGTTTTTATGGGCTTCAGAGGGGAGGGAGTGTGTGCTGATTGGTCCATGAGCAGCCATGGGCGGGGCCAGAGACAGCACCATAGGTGCTCACTCCAGTCCACGGAACTTGCAGCCCAGGCCCAGGCTTCAGGCCATCCCTGACTTGAAGGTAGAGTTTCACAGGAGACCTTCCCCTTTCTACCCAGGCTCCTGCCACTGTTCATGGCACCCAGGCTGTTGCCTCCTACCACTGTTCATGGCACTCAGGCTGTTCATGCTGAGAGGTACCTGCAGGCCTATGCTGAGCCACCCTCAGCCCCTTCTTGGCCTCCCTCTTGTGGCTGTCAGTGCGCAAGATCCAGAGGGGGCTGGGGTGGCAGGCGGCTGACATATCAGTACTGCCCTGAGCACTCACACACCCAGCTGGGTCATGACAGTGCCCAGGCTTGGCTGCAACTTTGCTCTGAAATTGAAGTGGGAGCTGGGAGCAGTGAGAGGCTAGGCAGCAGGAGCAGGTTCTTCTGAGCCTGAGGGGGCAGGGGGGCTTCCCAGGCCCATGAGAGCACAGGGATGCCCAGGTCCACAGCCATGTCAGAGCAGCTGAAGCTGCGACCCGGAGTGCAGAGCTCCTGCCCCGCCAACTCGGAAAAGGGCAGTGCTCTTTCCCATTCCTAGTTCCCACCATTTCCACGGGGCACACAGCCTTAGCCATGCCTCCCCCACTGCAGCTGGTGTCTTTGCAGCAGCCACTCCGGACAGGACACTGCTGCCATCAGTGGTGGCTCTGTGTTTCCCTGAGGAGGGGCTCCCAGAGGCAACCAACAGCCCCTCTGCCACTGCCATGGTAGTGGTTCTGCCTCTGCTGCCCTTAGTCTGGAGAAGAAACAAAATGCCTAAGGGTTTCACTCACACTTCCCAGCATGCCACAATCACCATAAAGAAAGGAGCCCAGTCTCTCTTCCTTGTGAGCCCTCAAGCCCCTGTTCTTCACCCAGCAGAGCCCTCAGCTTGAGCCAGCAGTATAGCCACCCCATCCCCTGGCTGAACATTCCCAGTAGCAGTGGCTCTGCATTTTGCTGGGATGGAGCTCCCAAAGGCAACTGCAAGTCCCCGTGCCACTGCAGCTGTGGTGGTATGGCTCTTGCTGCCCTCGGACTGAGGAGGAGCAAAGACCCTGCGTGTTTTTACCACACCTCCAGCAAGATGCAGTTGCCCTAAGGAGAAGAGGCCAGCCTGTCTCTCTGAGACTACCCCAAACCCCTGGTTGTCACCAGGCAGAACTCCCTGGCTTTGGTCCACAGTGCAGCCACCAACCCTGGATTGATCACATTGATTGATAGCAGCTCTACATCTCTCTGGGGTGAAGCCCCAAGAGACAGCTGAAGGCCCTTTGCTGTAGCCACTGCCAAGGTCCCTTTCCCATCTGTCTTCAAGCTGGTGAGAACATAAAGCCTCAGCTCACCCCAGAGCTGTGGCGTACAGCCCAGGACTGCCAATTCAAGATCTACAGCAAACAATTAAGTGGATGGGAAGGTCCTGCTTTCAGAACACTGAGTGGGAGGACAGCTGCAATAGTGAAGAAACACAGAGGAGCCATGTGGCTGAGCAAGAGCCTACCTACTGGCCATTACTCTTAAGCGCCGTCTACTGGATCATAGCCCAAACTTCAACACCAAAAATACTTGCTGCTATATCCCTCTGTGAAACCAAGGACAATAATTCAGCTATAAATAAAGATCATGCACAAACCCCTGATCCTCTGAAAACATCCAGAAAAAAAAGTCTACTGACTGTACTCAAATAACACTGCAGTTAAAGGAATATCAGTTCACAGAGATAAGGAAGAACCAGTGTAAGAACTCTGGCAACTTAAAAAGCTTTTTAAGATTAGGGGCCTATCTTTTTTCCTCCAAAGGATCACACTAGTTCCCCAGCAAGGGTTCTTAACCAGGATAAAATGGCTGAAATGACAGAAAGAGAATTCAAAATAGGAATAGGAATGGAGATCAGCAAAATTTAGCAGAGACCCAAAACCCAATCAAAGGCATCTAAGTATTACTGTAAAATGATACAGCAGTTGATAGACAAAATGACCATTATAAGAAAGAACCAGACTGATAGAGCTAAACATACACTACAAGAATTTCATTATGCAATCACAAGTATTAACAGCAGAATAGAAGAATCTCAGAGCTTGAAGACCAGTTCCCCAGACTAACTCAGTCAGACAAAAATAAATAAAAATGAATAAATAAGAACAAACGAAACCTCTGAGAAATATACCTCTGAGAAATATGGGACAATGTAAGGGGACCAAGTCTATGACTCATTGACATAACTGAAAGACAGAGAGAGAAAGCACGCAACATGTAAAACAGATTTCAGGATATTGTCTGTGAAAACTTCTCCATCCTCACTAGAGAGACTAACATTCAAATTCAGGAAATGTAGATAACCCCTGTCAGGTACTACACAAGAAGACCATCCCCAAGATACGTAATCATTAGGTTTCCAAGGTCAAAATGAAAGAAAACATGTTAAAGGTAACTGGAGAGAAGGGGCAAGTCACCTAAAAAGGGAAGCCCATCACACTAACAGCATACTTTTCAGTAGAAACCCTACAAGCCAGAAGAGATTGGGGGCCTATATTCAGCATTTTTAAAGAAAAGAATTTTCTTTTCTCTTTTTTTTTTTGAGACGGAGTCTCACTCTGTCACCCAGGCTGGAGTTTTCAATCAGGAATTTTAAATCCAGGCAAACTAAGTTTCATAACTGAAGGAGAAATAAGACCTTTTTCAGAAAACCAAATGCTAAGGGAATTCAGTACTACCAGGTCTACCTTACCAGAGGTTCTGAAAGGAGTACTAAATATGGAAAGGAAAGACCACTACCGGCTACTACAAAAAGGCATTTAAGTAAACAGACCATTGATACCTAAAGCAACCACAAAAACAAGTTTGCATAATAACCACCTAACAACATGATGACAGGATCAAATCCACACATAGCAATGCTAACCTTGAATGTACACAGGCTAAATGCCCCAATTAAAAGGCACAGAGTGGCAAGCTGGATAAAGAAGCAACACCCAATGGTATGCTGTCTTTAAGAGACCATCTCACATGCAATGACACACATAGGCTCAAACTAAAAGGATGGAAAAAAATATCTACCAAGCAAATGGAAAACAGAAAAAAGCAGGGATTGCTATCCTAATTTCAGACAAAACAGACTTTAAACCAACAAAGTTTTTTTTTTTTTTTTAAAAAAGGCAAAGAATGGCATTACATAATGGTAAAGGGTTAAATTTCATGAGAAGATCTAACTTTCTTAAATGTATATACATCCAACATAGGAGCACCCAGATTCATAAAGTAAGTTCATAGGGACCTACAAAGAGACTTAGATTTTTACACAATAATAGTGAGTGGCTTCAACACCTCACTGACAATGTTAGACTAATAATTGAAGCAGAAAATTAACAAAGATATTCAGGACCAGAACTTAACCCTTGACCAAATGGACCTGATAGACATCTACAGAACTCTCCACCCCAAAACAACAGAATATACTTTCCTTCCATCACATCATGGCACATACTCTAAAATTGACCACACAATCAGACATAAAAGAATTCTTAGTAAATTCAAAAAAACTGAAATAGTATTAACCATACTCTCAGATCATAATGCAATAAAAATAGAAATCGATAGTAAGAAGATTGCTTAAAACCACATAATTACATGGAACCTAAACAACCTGCTCCTGAATTACTTTAGGGCAAATAATGAAATTAAGTCAGAAATCAAGAAATTATTTGAAATGAATGAGAATAAAGACACAATGTACCAGAATCTCTGGGACACACCAAAGGCAGTGTTGAGGGAAGTTTATAGCACTAAATGCTCACATCAAAAAGTTAGAAAGGGCCAAGCATGGTGGCTCACGCCTGTAATCCCAGCACTTTGGGAGGCTGAGGTGGGCAGATCACAAGATGAACAGTTCGAGATAAGCCTGGCCAATATGGCAAAATCCCATCTCTACTAAAAAAATAAAAAAATTAGCCAGGTGTGGTGGCAGGTGTCTGTAATCTCAGCTACATGGGAGGCTGAGGCAGGAGAATTGCTTGAACCCAGGAGGCAAAGTTGCAGTGAGCTGAGATCATGCCACTGCACTCCAACCTGGGTGACAAGAGCCAGACTCCATCTCAAAAAAATGAAATGAAATAAAATAAAATAAAATAAAAAAGTTAGAGAGATCTCAAATTAACAACCTAACATCATAACTAGAGGAACTAGAGAAACAAGAGCAAACCAAACCCAAAGCTAGCTGAAGACAAGGAATGACCAAAATCAGAGCCGAAGTAAAGGAAATTGAGATGCAAAAAAACTATACAGAAGGTCAACAAATCCAGGAGATAGTTCTTTTTAAAAAGTAATAGATAAACTACTAGCTAGAGTAAAGAAAAAAGACAGAAGCTCTAAATAAACACAATTAGAAATAACAAAGCAGACATTACCACTAACTTCACAAAAAAACCCTCCAAGACTGCTACAAATACTTCCATGTACATAAAATAGAATACCTAGAGGAAATGAATAAATTCCTAGACGTGTACAAACTCCCAAGACTGAAACGGAAAAAATGGAATCCCTGAACAAACCAATAATGATTTCCAAAATTGAATCAGTAATAAATAGCCTACCAATCAAAAAAAACCCAGAACCAGACAGATTTACAGCTGAATTCTACCAGAAGTATAAAGGAGAGCTTATACCATTGCTACTAAAATTATCCAAAATAATTGAGGAGAAGGGAGTCCTTGCCTACTCATTCTATGAGACCAGCATCATCTTAATACCAAAACCTGGTAGAGAAATACACACACAAAAAGACTTCAGGCCAATATCCTCAATGAACATTGAGACAACAATCCTCAGGAAAATACTAGCAAACTGAATCCAGCAGCAAATCAAAGAGCTAATCAAGCAGGCTTTATATGTGGGATGCAAGGCTGGTTCATTGTATACAAATCAACATACATGATTCATGACATAAACAGAACTAAAAACAAAAACCACATGATTTCCTTTATAGATACAGAAAAGGCTTTTGATAAAATTCAACATCACTTCATATTAAAAGCCTTCAATGAAACAGGCACTGAAGGAAAGTATTTCAAAATAATAAGAGCCATCTATGACAAACCCACAGGCAACATTATACAGAATAAGAAAAAGCTTGAAGCATTCACTTTCAAAACTGTAACAAGACAAGGAGGCCCTCTGTCACCACTCCTGTTCAACATAGTACTGAAAATCCTGGCCAGAGTAATCAGAGAAGAGAAAGAAATAAAAAGCATCCAAATAGGCAGACAGGAAGACAAACTATCTCTGTTTATAGATGATATAATTCTATGCTAGAAAACCCCATAGTCTCTGCCCAAAAGCTGCTTGACCTGATATACAACTTCAGAAAAGTTTTAGGATACAAAATTAATGTACAAAAATCAGTAACATTCTTATTTTATTTTTTGAGATGGAGTCTCTGTCGCACTGGCTGGAGTGCAGTGGCGTGATCTTGGCTCACTGCAAGCTCCGCCTCCCAGGTTCAAGCGATTCTCCTGCCTCAGCCTCCTGAGTAGCTGGGATTACAGGCATGTATCACTATGCCTGGCTAATTTTTGTATGTTTTGTGGAGATGGGGTTTAACCATGCTGGTCAAGCTGGTCTCAAACTGCTGACTTCATGATCTGCCCGCCTTGGCCTCCCAAAGTGCTGGGATTACAGGTGTGAGCCACCACACCCAGCCAAAAATCAGTAACATTCTTATACATCAACAACATCCAAGCTGAGAGCCAAATCAAGAATGGAATCTCATTCACAATTGCCACACCGACAAAAATAAAACACGTAGGCATATAGCTAACCAGGGAAGAGAAAGATCTCTACAAGACTTATGAAATACTGACCAAATAAATCAGAGATGACACAAACAATTGAAAAACATTTCATGCCCATGGATAGGAAGAATCAATATTGCTAAAATGGCCATAGTGCCCAAAACAACTTACAAATTCATTGCTATTCCTGTCAAACTACCAATGACGTTCTTCACAGAACTAGAAAAAAGTATTTTAAAATTCATATGGAACTACAAAAGAGCCTGAATAGCCAAATAATCCTAAGCAAGAAGTACAAAGTTGGGGGCATCATGTTACCTGACTTCAAATTATACCACACAACTGCAGTAACCAAAACAGCATAGTACTGGTACAAACACAGACATATAAACCAATGGAACACAATAGAGAGCCCAGAAATAACACCTCACACTTACAACCATTTGACATTCAACAAAGTCAACAAAAACAAGTAATGAGGAATGGATTTCCTATACAATAAACGTTGCTGGGATAACTGGCTAGCCATATGTGGAAGACTGAAACTGAACTTTCTCCTTACACTATATACAAAAGTCAACTCAGGATGGATTAAAGACGTTAATGTAAAACCTAAAACTATAAAAACTATAAAAAGCAAGATAACCTATGAAATATCATTCTGGACATAGAACCTGGCAAAGATTTCATGACAAAGATGCCAAAAACAATCGCAGCAAAAACAAAAATTGACAAATGGGACTTAATTAAACTAAAGAGCTGGTGCACAGCAAAAGAAACAATCAACACAGTAAACAATCTACAGTGGGAGAAGATATTCGCAAGCTATGCATCCAACAAAGTTCTAATGTCCAGAAACTGTAAGTAACTTAAACAAATTTACATGCGAAAAAACAAAAGCAAACAATTCTGTTAAAAAGTGCGCAAAGGCGGATCACGAGGTCAGGAGATCGAGACCATCCTGGCTAACCCAGTGAAACCCCGTCTCTACTAAAAATACAAAAAAAAATTAGCTGGGCGTGGTGGCAGGCGCCTGTAGTCCCAGCTACTCGGGAGGCTGAGGCAGGAGAATGGCGGGAACCCGGGAGGCGGAGCTTGCAGTGAGCCGAGATCGCGCCACTGCACTCCAGCCTGGGTGACAAAGCGAGACTCCGTCTCAAAAAAAAAAAAAAAAAAAAAGTGCGCAAAGAACATGAACAGACACTTTTCAAAAAAAGACATACACATAGCCAACAAACATTTTAAAGATGTCCGTCATCCCTAGTCACTAGATAAATGCAGTCAAAACCATGAGATACTATCTTACGTCAGTAAGAATGGTTATTATTAAAAACTCAAAAAATAACAGATGCTGGTGAAGTTGTGGAGAAAAGAGAATGCTTATACACTGCTAGTGGGAAGGTAAATTAGTTCAGTCATTGTGGAGAGCAGTGTGGTGATTCCTTAAAGAATTTAAAACAGAATTACCATTTGACCCAGCAATCCCATTGTTAGGTATATACCCAAAGGAATATAAATTGTATACCATAAAGACACATGTGCACATATCTTTATTGCAGCACTATTCATAATAGCAAAGACATGAAATCTACCTAAATGCATATCAATAGTAGGACTGGATAAAGAAAATGTGGTTCATATACACCATGGAATACTATGCAGCCATAAGAAAGAGATCATGTCCTTTGCAGGAATATGGGTGGAATTGGAGGCCATAATACTAAGAAAACTAATGCAGAAACAGAAAACCAAACACTGTATGTTATCACTTATAAGTGTGAGCTAAACAATGAGAACACATGAACACAAAGAAGGTAACAGCAGGTATGGGAACTGACTTGAGGGTGAAGTGTGGGGAGAGGGAGAGAACAAAATAAACTACCTATTGAGCACTATGCTTATTACCTGGGTGATGAAATGATCTCTACACCAAAACTCAATAACACACAGTTTGCTTATATAACAAACCTGCACATGTACCCTTGAACCTAAAATAGATTTTTTTTTTAAAAAAAGCCCATGAAATTACTGACTGCTTTGAAAATAATTACATGCACTGTAGGATAAGATGATTTGCAATGGTGTTGCAGTTCACTCACCACTCCACCAAATTTGTGGTCCGTATATGAGTGTATGTGAAATTGACTTATGGTGCTGAAAACTACATAGAAGCATGGCACAGAAGATGGAAAAATTTAATAGTGCATGCTCATGTCCATGTGTATTGAATGACAAAAGAATTTCAAAAAGAGCAACACCACTTAGAAAACGAATGCGAGGCCAGGCGCCATTGCTTATGCCTGTAATTTCAGCACTTTGGGAGGCTGAGCTGTGAGGACTGCTTGAGCCCAGGATTTTGAGATCAGCCTGAGCAACAGAGTGAGATCTTGCCTCTATTAAAAAAAATTAATATGAGTGTATTCTTCAAGGAAAGCCATGCAAGAAATTCTCCAAGGAAAAAGCAGCTATTCACTGCAATGCAAGATTTTGAAATATAGTTAATGGAAAGTTGGCCAGCCCTTATGGACTATGTCTGTGCAATTGCCCCTAATCTACCCCTGTAAGATGCTTTCTCATACACCAAATTTCCTTTTTACGTTTTCTTTGTTGTTTTTTGGATTTCGCTCTCACTATTTTGAGTTGTCAGCATTATTTTGGTAAATTTGCTAGCTGTGTATTTCATCTTTGCATTATTTACAATACCAGAGTATAAATCGCGTAGACATTTATGAAGTTGTAATTTGTTTTATGTATTTTTTGCAAACTTGACTCCACAAAGGTGCGTTATCACAATATTGAATTTGTATTTAAGCATTGTGTTTGTACATAAAAACATTGAAACTTCCTCAATAAATGTAGAGATGTCTTTTTTGTACATCTGCATTTGTGAAAGATAAAATTTACTCAGATCTTGGCTTTTTGGATGACTGTACATGTACTGGTGACCTATCATGGTTTTTTATTGATCTTGTCAAAACACATAGGTTGTCAACCATGGTATTTCAAATGACTATAGTTATATGAGCTATTTATTCATGAATCCAGTTTGCCTGCTCATAACTAAAATACCCGTGTGACTCTTGTTAGTATACCTGAGTGCTTATGCTTTCAAAAATATTTATGTTATTATTGCCTACTATGTAAAGTGGTCTGTGAAGTTTTCTGTTGTATTTTTATGTTTCTCAAATAAATCCTCTTTTAAACATGTAAGTAAATATCTTTTAAATAATTTTATTATTTTTCCAGAATTATATTTCAGAATTTTGACCTTTTTGGATTTCAACATTCAAAATTATGGTGTTCAGGATTATGGCATTTGGGATTGTGATTGGCTCCCATGCTAACGACTGACTACTATCCAAACAGAAAAGATAACCCAAAGTCCCATGGCTGAGGCAAAAGTTATTTCATTCACTATGATTCCACCTTCTTATTGCTGTGTACTCTCCATTCCCATAGTTCCTCACCTGAAGGTAAAAGATTTATTGCAAGACTCATGTTGTTTGTGGGGGCTGGCTCAGCAAATCCAAAATCACTAAGGCAGGCCATCAGGAATGGCAGACTAGAGCTCTGGGACATGAAGTAGAGGTGACGTCCATGGATGGAATTTCTTCAGGGAAACTTCGGCTCTATTTGTAAGACCTTCTAATTGATTGAATCACAGGTACCCAGATTATCTGGGATAATCTCCCTTACTTCAGATCAACTGATAATGTGATTATGAACTTTAATCACATCTACAAAACACCTTCAAAGCAACAGCTAAATTGATGTTCCATTGAATAAGGTAACTATGGTCTAGCCAAGTTGACACATCCAAAGAGCAGCACAGCACTTTTCAATATTTGCTTTACCATAGCAAATTTGAAATGTCTTAGGTCTTATCCACCTGATGTCTCACCACTGTTTTTTTCCTGAAAACATTGTGTTGTTTCCTACAAGTTCTAGCCTGGCTACCTGACTCTGGCTCATGATATCTACCTAATCTTACATTTCTATAACATTTCTTTACAGATCTAGGGGAAAGCTGACAACAAATGTGATTACAATTGTGTAACTGATTCTCTACATAAAATAGACTCTGTTTAAATACTTGACATACTTGTTGTTTTCCCAACAGGACTCTGGTTAAGGGAGTAAGTAAAGCATGGTATAACACCTAATTCCTTATAGGAACTCAATAAATACTAGTTATTTAAAATATATATAAATAGCTGGGTTTAGGTGTAGCATTGGTGACATTTGTATGTTTTAATTTTTCTTCCATCTATAACTACCTTTCTATCCACTCATCCGCTCATGTTGTCATTGCTATATTCTTCCCACAGAGTAGACCTGATCTACCAAAGCCATCACCATCTCTGTTAATGGCTACTCCAGTTTTCTAGTTACATAGGTCAAAACACTGAAATTAATCTTGACTCCTCTCACATACCATATCCAATATGTCAGCAAATTCCATTGGCTCTCCCTTCAAAACATTTGTACTTCTCAACAACATCTGCTCTATTACTACCTTGGTCTAAGTCACCTTCATTTTAATTCTTGACTGGATATAGCTAATAATGTACATGATAATCTTTCATACATGTGAACAAAATAATACAAAGTTTACTTGAAAATATTGGTTTTGTCTGTGCCTCTGGCATATTCTTTTCCCTCTGCCTAGAATATTCTCTCCTGGAATCCATGTTTTGTTCTTACAATTCCTTGAGCTCATTACTCAATAGTCAACTTCTCAGTTCAGCCTTTCTTGACCACCACTTCTTATATTTCAACCTCTATCCACTCCTTGCTTTATTTTTTTTCCTTTATCCTTTATCTTGTTTATTATCTCTATTCCCCTTATTTAGTAGGTCAGCTTTATGAGGATATTTTTCTTGTCCATTTGTTAAACAGGTTTTCTTGAGAAAATATTGACCTTTCTTAGTCTGTTTCCTTACTTATAAATAGAGATATTTTGGCTATTTATTGCTGTGTAACAAATTACTGTAAAACTCAGTGTCTTAAAACAATAACCATTAACTGTTTTATTATAGCTCATGATTTCATGAGTCATTACTTTGGGCAGGGCTTAGCTGGACAATTTCTTTGCTCCATGAGGCATTGACTAAGAATCATTCAACGGTATTCATCTGAGAGAGAGTTTAGTCTAGAGCATCCTAGATGACTTCACTCCCTCCCTGAACTGGCACCTGTGTGGGGAGAATGTTTGGGCTCTACTGGGACTAGTCAGCTTTATACATGGCCTCTCTAGCAGGGTGCTTTCAGAGTAATTGGACTTCATTGTCTTCCAGACCCCTGGGGAGAGTTTTCCAAGAGAAAGGAAATGGAGGCTGTCAGTCTTTTTAGGTGTCAGCCTGGAACCTGGTACAGTATCACTTCTGCTATGTTCTTTTTATGATAGCAATCACAGAGATGACCTATATTCAAGATGAAGACACAGACTTCAGCTCTTGATGGGAAGAATGACAAAGAGTTTATAGCCATCCTTTATTTGCCTCAGATATTATTTCCTACCTCATTAGAGTTATGAGAATTAAATAAATTTAATATATAGTCATGCATTGCTTAATGACTGGGATACATTCTCAGAAATAGATCAACTGGTAATTTTATTGTTGTATAAACAACATAGTGTACTTATACAAACCTAAATGGTATCATTTACTAAAAACCTAAGCTATAAGATATAGCTTATTGCTCCTAGGCTACAAACCTGTACAATATATTATTGTACTGTAGGCATGTAACACAATTTTAGCTATTTGTATACCTAAACATATCTAAACATACAAAAAGCACAGCAAAAATACAATATTATAATCTTATGGGACCACTGTCATATATATGATCTGTTGTTGACCAAAATCTCATTATACAGTGCATGACTGTATATAAGTCAACTTTATTGAAATACTTGAAAAAGTTAGGAAGCAAGAAATTTTTATTCCCTCCTACCAACTGATCCTGCCAATTGTCATCTTTTTAGGGCTCATTTATCTCTAATCCTGCATAAAATCTCTGGCAGATATCAGAGAACATTTAGTCATTCTCAGGTACTCCAAGAATACTTTCCTTTCCCAGGTTTTAATGACAGCAGATCAGTCTGTAGACATTGAAACACAGGTTTCTCATTCAATTAAAAACTTTTATTTTCCCTTATCCTCTAGTGTGAATGGGATTCTACTATGATTTCATATGACACCTCCATCACCAGATAGTTGTTTTTTAACACAATGGGAGATAGGAAAGTTATGAGACAAAGGAGATCTTACTTGTAATCTTGCAGTGATGCTTTCTAGATGTGGTGGATATCTGAAACAATTTACATATTCCCTGCATCAATTCTATGAATCTTTGACTTTAGTTCCTTGGTGCAGGTGATAATTTCAAGCTGGTAACATTCAACCCCCTTTAGTTCTTCCTTCTAATCCTAGCTTCTTTATGCCAAGGTCTTCTTAATCTTTGAAGAAAAGAGATTGGCGTAATCTATCTTCTCTCTCTCTCTCTTTTTTTATTTATTTTTATTTTTATTTTTGAGACATGGTCTCATTCTGTCACCTAGACTGGAGTTCAGTGGCCTGATCGTGGTTTACTTGCAGCTTTGACACCCTGGGCTCAAGCTATCCTTCCACCTCAGCCTCCTGACTAGCTGGGACTACAAACATGCACCACCACACCCAGCTAATTTTTATATTTTTGGAGAGACGGGGTGTCATCCTGTTGCCCAGGCTGATCTCAAATGCCTAAGCTCAAGCAATTCACTCACCTCAGCTTCCCAAAGTGCTGGGATTACAGGCATAAGCCACTGTGCCCAGCTGAGTCATTTTCAAGACAATTCACAGTGATCTCTTTTCTGACACGTGGAAATCACACAGGTGTCCTTAGCCAGACAGACTCTGAAAAGGTGGCTTGCTTCAGTGAAGACTATTTTATTCTGCTGCTGTAGACTATTTCAGCTAGTCAAAACTGCTAATGTTAGACATTTTAGGCATGAGTCAGATACCAGTCACTGCATCCCTCAAATTTCAGGAGATGCATATCATATCAGGCTCCCCAAACTCTGAAAGTGTCTATTCCTCTCGGGCGAGAGCAAAGTTATCTCCTCTCATTATGTTTTTCATAGCGGTTGACATGGAGCAGTGGAATACAGGAAATACTGACACTTTCTCCAAAGCGGTTCTCATGTCTGCTTTCTCTAATCCTTAGCATCTTTTTTTAATCTTTGAAGTAGATGGCGAGTTAAGAATTTCAGTACCATTTTTACAATATTTTTTCTAGACAGGGTCTTTCTTTGTTGCCTGAGCTGGAGTAGAGTGGCGTAGTCATAGTTCACTACAGTCATCCTTCCACCTCAGCCTCCCAAGTAGTTGGGATTATAGGTGTGAGCCACTGCTCCTGGCTGCAATACCATTTTTATAATTTTTAAACCATTATAAGTGTTATGATCTACATTTTTGTACCCTTTCCCCACCAAAGTGATATGGTGAAATCCTTACCTCCAATGTGATGGTATTAGGAGACAAGGCCTTTGGGCAGTAATTAGATTGGGAGGTAAGTCGATTGGGAGGTAATGCCAATCTCATAGTGGGAATAGTGTCCATATAAAAGAAACCCCATACAGCTCTTTCTGCTTTCTACCACGTAAAGTGCAACAAGAACTTGGCATTCTATAACTTGGAAGTGTCCTCACTAGACTCTGAATCTATGGGCATCTTGATCTCGAACTTCTCAGGCTCTTGAACTGTGAGAAATAAATGTTCGTCGTTTAAGTTACCCAGTCTATGGTATTCTCTTATAGCAGCCTAAACTGACAATGCCACTTTGCCTTTGTGGTCTGATACTTTGGCTTTTTGAAAACATGGCACCAAAATTTTGGTGTCCATTAATAGGAAGATCTATGTTATTGTGAATATGGGTGGGGTTTGATCAATACAATATATTAAAAGTAACACCATGTGACTTTTGATGCTGGGTCATGAAAAGTGATGAGGCTTCTGCTTTGTTTGCTGAAACACTTGCACCGGATTCCCTGAGCTTCATGTAAGTGGCCAGGTACCCTGACGTGGCCATACTATGAGGAAGCCAAGACACCTGGAGAAGGCACAGGCAGGAACTCCAGCTGTCAATTCCAGTCCTTGAATCCTCCAGCCCAAGTGTCAGGAGTGTGCATGAATGAGCCTTCAGGTGAGTTTGGTCCCTAGGTTTTGAATAATCCCCTTCCTTGGAATCAGCTGAGGCCTCAGATACTGTATTGAAATTCCTGACCCACAGAATTTGTCAGCACAATCAAAGGGCTGTCTTCAGCTTCTAAATGTTGGTTTCATTTGTCACTCAGTAATAACCAGAAGAGGTACCTGTTGTGCCCCCTGTCATCCCAGCTTTAAATCGCTACCAAAGCCAAGTAAGAAAGATTCCCATATGAGTGTACTATTATTACTCAAAGTACCTGCAATATGACATGTACCTAATAAAAGATTGTTGTTATTCTTCTTACTTGTGACAGCACAAGAAACAAAAATGTTCTTTTCTTCTCAATATCACAGGATCCAGGGCTTCTTAAAACTATTTTTCAAAACGGTGTCAGTAGGAATAAGAAAGGTCCACTCAGCCTGTTTGTTCTATTCCATGCTTTTTCAAGGGATTTGATTATTGGTGTGTAGCATACTGCACCATTCATATGTCATATTATCTGCCCCATGACCAAGGATCAGCACTTCTGCTGTACACAGTCTGTCAAGTGCAGATAATAGTGCCCAGGAGAAAATTGCAGGACTACATCCAAAATAAATGTAGGAAAATGTTATCAGATCAGAAACTAAAATGCCAAAAGTGATGGAAATGCTTGGATAGCATCTGCTCCCACCCACCACTTCTAGCTCACATGGAGTCTGAAGGATCAAATAATCATAACGAGCTCTGTGGAGGCCAGTGTGGTATTTGATGAGAATGGCTCACATCTGCAGACCTGATGTCAGAAATTCATATGCACCAAGGGGATTCAACCACACAAAAATTCACTTTGTTTTAGCAGTGAATTTGCTCCTAATAAGTTGCAAGCAAATGAAAATTTAGCAAATGTTAAATATAAAAGAAAAGCACACTAGTTCAAATAATTTTTATTTTAATAAAGCAAAAAAGGCCAGGTGTAGTGGCTCGCACCTGTAATCCTAGCACTTTGGGAGGCCAAGGCAGGCGGATTACAAGGTCAGGAGTTTGAGACCAGCCTGGCCAACATGGTGAAACACTGTCTCTAGTAAAAAAAAAAAAAAAAAAAAATTAGCCAGGTATGGTGACATGCACCTGTAATCCCAGCTACTCAAGAGGCTGAGGTGGAAGAATTGCTTGAACCTGGGAGGCAGAGGTTGCAGTGAGCCAAGATCACCCCACTGCACTCCAGCCTGGGTGACAGAACAAGACTCCGTCTCAAAAAGCAAAAAATTTCAGCAGTTTGATGAACTCGTTTTTAATCATTCTAGTCCAAATTTCTCAATCCCATTTATTATATTGTAGTAAATACCTGCAGAGGTGTTTGTTTAGCTCCTTGTCTAATTCTAAATAGCTCCTCATATGAGCCTCATGGTGATATGTTGGTCCCGTATAAACCAAGCTTAAAGTATCTCCATTAAAGGGACTAGCCAGGGGAAATATTCTTATTATATCTTCCTGGGCCTAATGCCCATTTCTGTATCAATCAGTTAGGTACAAAATTGCCACTGGAATCCACAAGGATGGCTTAGGTAGTATAAGGAGGTCTTTCAGTATAAGACAAGGCACTAAACAAATAATTTCCTGGGTATCCACTATAAGAAATAAGGAGGATGAAAGTCTCTATACTGAGTAGAGAGAGTCTGTCAGCAGTGAGCATGGAGAATGGGGCCAACCCAGACAGTGGAGCAGAGAGGAATGATGCTGAAGCAATCTCGATACCATTTAAGTGCTCAATTCCTTTCTTTATTGAAGCCAAAGAGATTCCTGACAGTTGAATTTACAAGATATCTATCACATTAGCCTTGTAATATATTCTTCCTTTACTTAAGCTGGGAATTATCTGGTTTCGTGTCTTGCTCCAAAAGAATTCTAATACACTTAACTGCCGTATCTTTCAACATTCCCTCTTTATCCTCTGAACTTTAGAGGAGCAAATGTTTCCTAGATCGCTGAATTGGGTATTCTCTTTTCTCTTGCTGGATATTTGCACATGTTGCCCTCTCTACCTTCTCACTTCTTACCTCTCCTGGCCTTCCTGGCATGTTTGTGCCCATACTGCATATCTCATCTCAGAAATCCCTAATTTTGTAAGCCATCCTTAACCTTTCATATCAGACATAAATTCCTCTCAATGCTCCGATATTTGTGGTATATCTCCTATCATAGAGCATATTTCACTAAATGTGCCCATGTCTTCCAGTATACTGTAAGCTCTTTAAGATGTAGAAATCTGGGTTCTTACTGACTATCACATCTCCAATTCCCACAATATTCTGGCAAATGTAGGTGTTCAATAGCACTCCCTTACATAAACGTGTAGGTTACTTAAAATAGGACACACACACGCATACACAAACACACATTGTACTAAAGATATATCATTGGTTACAAGGATAACATACAATATAAAGTGCAAAGCAACATATTTTGTTGTTGTTGTTGTTGTTTTGAGACAGAGTTTTGCTTTTTTTGTCCAGGCTAGAGTGCAATGGCGTGATCTCGGCTCACTGCAACCTTCGCCTCCCAGGTTCAAGTGATTCTCCTGCCTCAGCCTCCTGAGTAGCTGGGATTACAAGTATGCGCCACTACGCCCGGCTAATTTTGTATTTTTAGTAGAGATGGGGTTTCTCCATGTTGGAATGGTTTGTGCTTCTCTGTATTTTCTGAGCTTGATTTCCTTTTTTTCATCCAACTGCAGTAGTAGTAGTAGTTGTTGTTGTTTTCTGGATCTGTCTTTTTAAAAAGTCTTCTCATCCTCAAGATGTTTTTAGTTTCCCTGTGTTCCTGCAAGACTGAACAATTTTGTATCCTATCTCCTCAGATCATTCTTAGGACAGGACACTAATTGACACATTAGCACATTAGTCATTGCCAGAATTCCAATGAGACTTCCTTTTCCAGTAAATTTATATGCACAGTATAAGTGACTTTCTAAAGGAAATAACTTAAACAAAAAATATGGGTTTCATCAAAAGAAATGTATTCAAAGCCAGCCCAGTGGGAAGGTAATATTCTTAACCCATTTATGGGTTAAATACACTGCAGTGTAGCCTTGGTGACAGAGGAAGACCTTGTCCTTTTTTTAAAAAAAACCTTTTTTTTAATTAAAAGGAAAAACATAAAATGCAAATTTGAAAAAAACAAATAAATACACTTTGGTGTTAAAAACTTTTAGGAATGTTTTCAGTCACAAGTAGCAAATTCACTACCAAATCAAAATTTAATATGTTTAACCCCTTTTGCAGGTAAGAGCCTGTATTTCTCAAATCAAATAAAGAGCTGCCCATCCTCATCTTTCCTAAGGTCACTCCTACCTATGCATCATTATTAAACATGTCTCATATATGTATGAAGGTAATTCATTAATTTATCCTTGGTTTTTAAGCTCATAAGAATTAGCACCTTGTAGATGATCAAGCACAAGAATATGCAACATAAATATTTGTGATGGTAATAAATAATTGGACCCAAATCATTCTCCCATTTGATTCTATTCTATTTAGTGAATTGCCCTTTCTCCCTAGAACCCTTTAGTAAATATGACACTCAATGAAATATGAGGAAGGGGGGAAGAGACAGCCAATAAAACTTGCTACAGTTAGCTAAAAAGATGCGAATAGTTGTTAAAATTCTCACTTTCAGAACAGATCATATCCTTCAATCTCTTTACTAAGATATTTGAGAATTTTGTTTGGTGAATTTTAAGTCTACCTCTGCTGTGCTTTATTCATACCCTTTTATAGCACTTTATCATTCTGTCTTATAATTTCTTTTTTGGTTGATGTCCTCTATAGCATTGTAATGCATTCTAGGATATGGTCTTTGTTGTACTGATTTTGTATAACAAATGCCTGGTACTCCTTACGCACTCAATAAAACTCTGTGGTAAAATAAAGAAAATGCACTCTCCACATCATTGTTTATATGAATGCTTTAATGACATTTAAAGAAAGTCTAGAGGTCAAATGATCTTTATTATTTCATCCTACATTGAAGATGACATGAGATATTAATCAGGTTCTGTTATATATTATCCATGGAAGAATGAATACACAAGCCTCATTTATTTATGTTAAAAAGCAAAGGCCAATATTGTGACTTTCACTCTTATCTGCTCATCTGTGAAAATGCTTACTTGTGCAATTTTGGTTCATTCTTTTTGGGGTTCCTGGAAATCACTATTAGCAATTGTATATACAGTTGGTCTCTACTGGCCCTTTGTATCCATGAGTTCCACATATGTGGATTCAGCCAACTCTGATAGAAAATATTCAGGGAAAAAAATTCTACAAAGTTTCAAAAAGCAAAATATGAATTTGCTGTGCCCTGAGTGCTACATTAATTCCACATGAATGAAGTGATGTGTAGACATTGTGTTAAGTATTACATACAATCTAGAGATAATTTAGGTATATGGGGAAGATGTATTTAGGTTATATGCAAATACTGCATCATTTTATTAATATATGAGGGTCTTGAACATCAATCAAATGTTGATATCCACAGAAGGGTCCTAGAACCAATTCTCCATGGATACCGAGGGAAGACTATGTATAAAAAAAGTCTATTAAAGAAGGTACCCTACAAGATTTAAAATTACCAGATCCTTATGGCAGTCTGAAATTTCAAGTTACTTAACCTTGTTCTCTGACTTAATCCTTCTATATCCACTTGGATTTATGCCTTTATTCTATCATATTGTTATGTTAAATTCCATCAGTTTTTCTATATATTTTATGTATAATTGCCTTTAATTTTAATTACTAAATAAATTCACTGCTATAAGTTCTCAATTATTATGTTCTATAGGCATATTTGGTTCACTCACCGATTTTTCCATTCACTCCTTGAGTATGTATTAAATATCCATTTTTGTAGAAGGCATTAGGCTAGGTGTTAGACATATGAAGACCAAGAAGGCTGTCACGATAAAATGCAAATCTGGAGCCAGGTGTGCTGTCTCATGTCTGTAATCTCAACATTTTAGGAGGTTGAGGTGAGAGGATTATTTGAGGCCAGGAGTTTCAAGACCAGCCTGGGCAATGTAGTACAACCCCATCTCTACAAAAATTGTTTAAAAATAAGCCATGCATGGTGGAATATGCCTGTAGTCCCATCCACTTCGGAGACTGAGGCAAGAGGATAACTTGAACCTAGGCATTTGAGACTACATATGATCACACCACTGCATTGTAGCCTGGGTGACAGAGGAAGGCCCTGTCTTTTGTTAAAAAAAAAAAAAATTGTAATTAAAAAGAGAAAGATGGGAGATCATTCCAAGATGGCCAAATAGGAACAGCTCCAGTCTATAGCTCCCAGTATGAGTGACACAGAAGACAGGTGATTTCTGCATTTCCAACTGAGGTATAGGGTTCATCTCACTGAGACTTGTTGGACAGTGGGTGCAGCCCATGGAGTGTGAGCAGAAGCAGGGTGGGGCATCCCCCACCTGGGAAGTACAAGGGGTCGGGAAATTCCCTTTCCTAGCCAAGGGAAGCCCTGACAGGTGGTACCTGGAAAATCGGGACACTCCCGCCCTAATTCTGAGTTTTTTCAACAGTCTTAGCAAGCGGCACACCAGGAGATTATAGCCCGTGCCTGGCTTGGTGGATCCCACGCCCACGGAGCCTTGCTTACTGCTAGCACAGCAGTCTAAGATCAAACTCTGAGGTGATGTGAGGCTGGGAGAAGGGCGTCCACCATTGCTGAGGCTTGACTAGGTAAATAAAGCAGCTGGGAAGCTCAAACTGGGTGGAGCCCACCGCAGCTCAAGGAGGCCTGCCTGACTCTGTAGAATCCACCTCTGGGGACAGGGCATAGCTGAACAAAAGGCAGTAGAAATTTCTGCAGACTTAAATATCCCTGTCTGACAGCTTTGAAGAGAGCAGTGGTTCTCCCAGCACGGAGTTTGAGATCTGAGACTGCCTGCTCAAGTGGGTCCCTGACCCCCAAGTAGCCTAACCAGGAGACACCTCCCAGTAGGGGCTGACCGACACCTCATACAGCTGGGTGCCCCTCTGAGATGAAGCTTCCAGAGGAAGGATTAGGCAGCAACATTTGCTGTTCTGCGATATTTGCTATTCTGCAGCCTCCGCTGGTAATATCCAGGCAAACAGGGTCTGGAGTGGACCTCCAGCATACTCCAACAGTCCTGCAGCTGAGGGTCCTGTCTGTTAGAAGGAAAACTAACAAATGGAAAGGAATAGCATCAACACCAACAAAAAGGACATCCACACCAAAACCCCATCTGTACGTCACCATCATCAAAGACCAAAGGTAGATAAAACCACAAAGATGGGGAGAAAGCAGAGCAGAAAAGCTGAAAATTCTAAAAATCACAGCATCTCTTCTCCTCCAAAGGATTGCAGCTCCTTGCCAGCAGTGGAACAAAGCTGGATGGAGAATAACTTTGACAAGTTGGCCGAAGTAGGCTTCAGAAGATCAGTAATAACAAACTTCTCTGAGCTAAAGGAGGATGTTTGAACCCATTGCAAAGAAGCTAAAAACCTTGAAAAAAGATTAGACGAATGGCTAACTAGAATAAACTGTGTAGAGAACATGTTAAATGACCTGATGGAGCTGAAAACCATGGCACGAGAACTATGTGATGCATGCATGAGCTTCAGTAGCCAATTTGATCAAGTGGAAGAAAGGGTATCAGTGATTGAAAATCAAATGAATGAAATGAAGCAAGAAGAGAAGTTCAGAGAAAAAGGTGTAAAAAGAAACAAACAAAGCCTCCAAGAAATATGAGACTATGTGAAAAGACCAAATCTATGTTTGATTGGTGGACCTGAAAGTGACAGGGAGAATGGAACCAAGTTGGAAAACATGCTTCAGGATATTATCCAGGAGGACTTCCCCAACCTAGCAAGGCAGGCCAATATTCAAATTCAGGAAATACAGAGAATGCCACAAAGATATCCTCGAGAAGAGCAACTCCAAGACACATAAGTGTCAGATTCACCAAAGTTGAAATGAAGGAAAAAATGTTAAGGGCAGCCAGAGAGAAAGGTCAGGTTACCCACAAAGCGAAGCCCATCAGACTAACAGCAGATCTCTCGGCAGAAACTCTACAAGCCAGAAGAGAGTGGGGGCCAGTATTCAACATTGTTAAAGAAAAGAATTTTCAACCCAGAATTTCGTATCCAGACAAACTAAACTTCATAAGTGAAGAAGAAATAAAATCCTTTACAGACAAGCAAATGCTGAGAGATTTTGTCACCACCAGGCCTGCCTTACAAGAGCTCCTGAAGGAAGCAGTAAACATGTAAAGGAACAACCAGTACTAGCCACTGGAAAAACATGCCAAATTGTGAAGACCATTGATGCTAGGAAGAAACTGCAGCAACTAACAAGCAAAATAACCAGCTAACATCATAATGACAGGATCAAATTAATACATAACAATATTAACCTTAAATGTAAATGGGCTAAATGCCCCAGTTAAAAGTCACAGACTGGCAAATTGGATAAAGAGTCAAGACCCATCAGTGTGCTGTATTCAGGAGACCCATCTCACATGCAAAGACACACATAGGCTCAAAATAAAGGGATGGAGGAAGATTTACCAAGTAAATGGAAAACAAACAAACAAAAAAAGGAGAGGTTGCAATCCTAGTCTCTGATAAAACAGACTTTAAACCAGCAAAGATCAAAAGAGACAAAGAAGGCCATTACATAATGGTAAAGGGATCAATTCAACGAGAAGAGCTAACTATCCTAAATATGTATGCACCCAATACAGGAGCACCCAGATTCATAAAGCAAGTCCTTAGAGACATACAAAGAGACTTAGACTCCCATACAATAATAATGGGAGACTTTAACACCATACTGTCAACATTAGACAGATCAAGGAGACTGATCAAGGAGAAAGATAACAAAGATATCCAGGACTTGAGCTGAGTTCTGCACCAAGTGGACCTAATAGACAGCTACAGAACTCTCCACCCCAAACTGACAGAATATACATTCTTCTCAGCACCACATCACACTTATTCCAAAACTGACAACGTAGTTGGAAGTAAAGCACTCCTCAGCAAATGTACAAGAACAAAAATTATAACAAAGTGTCTTTCAGACCATAGTGCAATCAAATTAGAACTCAGGATTAAGAAACTCCCTCAAAACCACTCAACTATGTGAAAACTGAGCAACCTGCTCCTGAATGACTACTGGGTAAATAATGAAATCAAGGCAGAAATAAAGATTTTCTTTGAAACAAATGAGAACAAAGACACAACATACCAGAATCTCTGGGACACATTTAAAGCAGTGTGTAGAGGGAAATTTATAGCCCTAAATGCCCACAGGAAAGATCTGAAATCGCCACCCTAATATCACTATTAAAATTAGTAGAGAAGCAAGAGCAAACACATTCAAAAACTAGCAGAAGGCAAGAAATAACTAAGTTCAGAGCAGAACTGAAGGACATAGAGACACAAAAAAAACCTTCAAAAAAATCAATGAATCCAGGAGTTGGTTTTTGAAACGATCAAGAAAATTGATAGACTGCTAGCAAAACTAATACAGAAGAAAAGAGAGAAGAATGAGATAGATGCAATAATAATGATAAAGAGAATATCACCACTGATCCCACGGAAATACAAACTACCTTCAGAGAATACTATAAACACCTTTATGTGAATAAACTAGAATATCTAGAAGAAATGGATAAATTCCTGGACACATACACCCTTCCAAGACTAAACCAGGAAGAAGTTGAATCCCTAAATAGACCAATAACAGGCTGTGAAATTGAGGCAATAATTAATAGCCCACCAACCAAAAAAAGTCCAGGACCAGACAGATTCACAGCCGAATTCTACCACAGGTACAAAGAGGAGCTGGTACCATTCCTTCTGAAATTATTCCAATAAATAGAAAAAGACGAAATCCTCCTTAACTCATTTTTTGAGGCCAACATCATCTTAATACCAAAGCCTGGCAGAGACACAACAAAAAAAGAGAATTTTAGACCAATATCCCTGATGAACATTGATGCAAAAATCCTCATTAAAATACTGGCAAACCAAATCCAGCAGCACATCAAAAAGCTTATCCACCATGATCAAGTGGGCTTCATCCCTGGGATGCAAGGCTGGTTCGACATACACAAATCAATAAACATAATCCAGCATATAAACAGAACCAAAGGCAAAAACCACATGATTATCTCAATAGATGAAGAAAAGGCCTTCGACAAAATTCAACAGTTCTTCATGCTGAAAACTCTCAATAAACTATTGATAGGACATATCTCAAAATAATGAGAGCTATTTATGACAAACCCACAGCCAATATCATACCAAATGGGCAAAAACTGGAAGTATTCCCTTTGAAAACTGGCACAAGACAGGGATGCTCTCTCTCACCACTCCTATTCAACATAATGTTGGAAGTTCTGGTCATGGCAATCAGGCAGGAGAAAGAAATAAATGGTATTCAATTAGGAAAAGAGGAAGTCAAATTGTCCCTGTTTGCAGATGACATGTTTGTGTATTTAGAAAACCCCATCATCTCAGCCCCAAATCTCCTTAAACTGATAAGCAACTTCAGCAAAATATCAGGATACAAAATCAATGTGCAAAAACCACAAGCATTCTTATACACCAATAACAGACAGATAGCCAAGTCATGAGTGAACTCCCATTCACAATTGCTTCAAAGAGAATAAAATACCTAGGAATCCAACTTACAAGGGATGTGAAGTTCCTCTTCAAGGAGAACTACAAACCACTGCTCAATGAAATAAAAGAGGACACAAACAAATGGAAGAACATTCCATGCTCATGGATAGGAAGAATCATTATCGTGAAAATGGCCATGTTGCCCAAGGTAATTTATAGATTTCATGCCATCCCCATCAAGCTACCAATGACTTTCTTTACAGAATTGGAAAACAACTATCTTAAATTTCACATGGCACCAAAAAAGAGCCCGTATTGCCAAGACAATCCTAAACCAAAAGAACAAAGCTGGAGGGATCATGCTACCTGACTTGAAACTATACTACAATACTACAGTAACCAAAACAGCATGGTACTGGTACCAAAAGAGAGATATAGACCAATAGAACAGAACAGAACCTTCAGAAATTATACCACACATCTACAACCATCTAATCTTTGACAAACCTGACAAAAACAAGAAATGGGGAAAGGATTTCCTATTTAATAAATTGTGCTGGGAAAACTGTCTAGCCATATGTAGAAAGGTGAAACTGGATCCCTTCCTTATATCTTATACAAAAATTAATTCAAGATGGATTAAAGACTTAAATGTTTAGACCTAAAACCATAAAAACTGTAGAAGAAAACCTAAACAATACCATTCAGGACATAAGCATGGGCAAGGGCTTCATGATTAAAACACCAAAAGCAATGCCAACAAAAGCCAAAATAGACAAATGGGATCTAATTAAACTAAAGAGCTTCTGCACAGCAAAAGAAACTACCATCAGAGTGAACACGCAACCTACAAAATGGGAGAAAACTTTTGAAATCTACAAACCTGACAAAGGGCTAATATCCAGAATCTACAAGGAACTTAAACAAATTTACAAGAAAAAATCAAATAACCCCATCAAAAAGTGGGCAAAGGATATGAACAGACCCTTCTCAAAAGAACGCATTTATGCAGCCAACAGACACATGAAAAAAAGCTCATCATCACTGGTTATTAGAGAAATGCATATCAAAACCACAATGAGATACCATCTCACACCAGTTAGAGTGGCAATCATTAAAAAGTCAGGAAACAACAGGTGATGGAGAGGATGTGGAGAAACAGGAACATTTTACACTGTTGGTGGAACTGTAAACTAATTTAATTGTTGTGGAAGACAGTGTGGTGATTCCTCAAGGATCTAGAACTAGAAATGCCATTTGACCCAGCCATCCCATTACTGGGTATATACCTAAAGTATTATAAATCATGCTACTATAAAGACATATGCACACGTATGTTTACTGAGGCACTATTCACAATGGCAAAGACTTGGAACCAACCCAAATGTCCATCAATGATAGGCTGGATTAAGAAAATATGCCACATATACACCATGGAATACTATGCAGCCATAAAAAAGGATGAGTTCATGTCCTTTGTAGGAACATGGATGAAGCTGGAAACCATCATTGTGAGCAAACTGTCACGAGGACAGAAAACCAAACACCACATGTTCTCACTCACAGGTGGCAATTGAACAATGAGAACACTTGGACACAGGGTGGGGAACATCACACACCAGGGCCTGTCGTGGGGTGGGCAGAGCGGGGAGGGATAGCGTTAGGAGGAATACCTAATGTAAATGATGAGTCAATGGGTGCAGTACACCAGCATGGCACATGTATACAATGTAACAAACCTGCACATTGTGCACATGTACCCTACAACTTAAAGTGTAATTTAAAAAAAGAGAGAGAAAGATAATATACAAATTAGAAAATACAAATAAATGCACTTTGGTGTTAAAAAACTTTTAGGAGTGTTTTCAGTCACAAGTAAGAAAAGTTTAACTGGATTTAGCCTAAACAAAAAATGAAAACTTACGACCTCTGAGTGACCTATTCTGTATCACGTGCCCATCCTGAACCAATGGATGTGTCTAGGTGGCGGCATGTGGGGAGAGTCTCTCACTGGCCTGGGTTGAGTTATGAATTATTCCATATAAATTAACTGTGGCCATTGGTTAGTCAGTGTTGTGTACAGTGGTTACTTTCAAGATAATCGTATAAGTGTATATAATTACTAAAAAACAGGCATGGATATAAAAAAGTATTTTCCTAGTACAGTGTTAATATGTTTAGGAAACTGTATGATTACAAGTAAGAAGCTATTATTTCTACATATTAGGGGATGAAGTTGGGAAGCTTCATAAATAAGATGTACCTGTAGCTTAAAGTCTTAAGCCATGAGTATGTGTTTGCTAGGTAAGTAAAGGTGGGGAGTAGAAAATTACTCCAGGAAAATGGAGCAGTTGGAGCAAAGGACTTGCCAGTGAAAGAGCCTGGGGATTTAAGGGTGTGGTGCATAGCTATGTGGGATTCATATCTGTGATGGTAGAAAAATGACTGAAGAGGGGGTTCAGTGTGAAACACAAATTGGAGGGGCAGGCAGTCGCCAGAGAGTAGATGTGTTCCATAGATTAGCTACCTTCAAATGTTTAAAGGAAATATATTTTTCTAAAATTAAAAATCTTCATGGAAGTATGATATATAACTGGATAAGACATTGGCTTGCTCTGATTGAAGACAGAAAGGTGGATCCAGAAGCAGAGCTTATCCATCCTGCTCTTGCCACCTCATTACACTCTGTGGAGCGCTTGGAGAACTACTGCTTTTGGAGAAGTGATGTTACGCAATGGGCTGACAAAGCTGTATATTTGAAACAGCACTCTTTAACAGTACGATAGATAGGATTGAGACTCAAAATAAGCATATTAGTTAAGAGACTTTTAATAGTCCAGTGGAATGAAAATGTAGGGCTATTTAAAGCTGGAATGGAAAGAAGGGAACATTATTAGAACACTGTCCCTTAGAAATAACCATTTGTAGGATTCAAAGGTCTCAGTCCATAATGACACACACAGCAACCTGAGTGATTCTCAAATACGTGTTTAGCAAAATAAGCCAGACACCAAAATGCACATACTGCACTATTTCATTTATATAACATTTTAGAAGAGGTAAAACCAATCTTTATGGAGAGAAACCTGTCAATGATTGCCGAGGGCCATGTGTAGTGGTGATGAGGGATTTGTTACAAAATGGCACAAGAGAATTGGTTTAGTTGATGTAGGTGTTGTAAATCTTTATTGTGATAGTGGTTTCATGGGTATATAAAATTTTCAAACACCAAATTGTATATTTTTAAATGAGTGAATTGCATTGTTTGCAAATTATACCTCAATACAGTTGATTCAAGGAAGGAAAAAAACACTTCAATTCAGACTTGGATCTACTACTAAGTAACCAGGTGAGTAGGAACCCAGTACAACAATCTCTAAGCCCCATTTTCTACAACTACATGCTAGGAATAGTAAATTACACTTGTCCAGCCTACATAACAAGTTTGCTTACAAGCTAAAGTCAATAGATGATAGCTACAAAAGTGCTTTTAAAAATGCAAAGCACTGGAAATGAGTTATGAAATATTATTATTGTATCAAAAATTTGGGGATAATATTTTGTGGCTTATAAATAGTCTGGGATTAGATATATTTTGGAGGGCTGGTAAGGTGTCCACAAAGCCCAAGTCATAATCCCCTTCTCTTGGTACAAAATTGAATCTAAATTATCGTGACTACTTTTTAAAAGAGATAAAGAGATTAAGTGGCAAATATATTACTCATTTCCTCAAATTTGGCTATAGAAGAAAATTATGAAAGGTACAATTCATTTCTTAGCATAGTCTAGTTAAAATAAACTTGTTTCATCATTATCAAGAAATATTTGTAAATCATTTACTATTCACTGAAGCGGGCATGATGAAAAAGAAGTATAAGGCATTTTGAAGTTTAGATTACATTTTATTTTTAAGTATTCATAATTTAACATTAAAGCCACCATATGGAAGCACTCAGGAGCCTAAAGAGATGGTGAACATGTTAGATACTCTAGGTTTGTATAGTTGAAAATTACTTTAGAGATCATCTAGAATAATAAATCATATAGAAAACATTTGCTGCCATTTAAAATTATATGGCATGGATATTCTATTTTAGTATAGTATGCATTATTTGGATTAGACTTCAAATACCTGTACAGGAAAAGAAAATTTGGGCATAGCTTTAGAAACTTTAGAAGTTCAGATGAAATGGGTCAATAAGTAGGATAGGACCTATAGGATTCATTCTCTTATGCTTCTAGGAAAGTACATTTTACTTGCTGTCTTACAGTGTCTGGTTTGTGCCTGTTTCCTGTGGAAGGATGCATTCATTTTCAGAGAAGAGGCATCATGGGTTAGTACTGGTAAATTTTCCAGAGTCTAGGCCTTCAGTTTTTAGTCTTCAAACTTGATTTTATAAAGATATCAGGAAGGAATATATTTTGTAGCCACAGATACCCATAAAGTGAATTGAAGAGTGACGAATGAAGAAAGAATAGCAATATCACAGTTTATGAGACGTATAAGTACTGCAACAAAACGGAAAGTGGATGAACATGATCAGTATACTTCCTCCAAAACATAATTAAACTATAACTTGGGGCAGAAAAATAGAATAAAGGGTATTGGAGAAATCGGAAGTGCAGTGGTATAAAGCTAAAATAATTTGTCATGTTTGTATAATGGAAATGTTCTTTCCAGTGTGGTAGAAACTGAAGCTACTCAAGACCCATGACTATGGATCCTCTATTCTGGCCAGTACCTCACTGGAGACAACAATCTTGCCTCTGTGACTCTTCTTTTATCATTATTCTGTGGCAGACCAGTCCCTCACCCCTTTCATTGATAGACTCTTTCTTTGTAATCACTCATATATTCGGTTAAATAACTTTGAATATGAATGTCCTGAATCATTATATATTGTCTCTTACAGAAACTTCTTGCCTTCTTGGAGCGCGATCTTATTTTCATAACTTAAAGTTCTTTATTATCATTAAAATGATAATAGTTACATGTTTGTTTTGTTTTATTTTGTTTTTTTGAGATGGAGTCTCGCTCTGTCGCCCAGGCTGGAGTGCAGTGGTGCGATCTCGGCTCACTGCAAGCTCTGCCTCCTGGGTTCACACCATTCTCTGGCCTCAGTCTCCCAAGTAGCTGGGACTACAGGCTCCCGCCACCACGCCTGGCTAATTTTTTGTATTTTTAGTAGAGATGGGGTTTCACCGTGTTAGCCAGGATGGTCTCGATCTCCTGACCTGGTAATCCTCCTGCCTCAGCCTCCCAAAGTGCTGGGATTACAGCCATGAGCCACTGCACCCGACCAGTTACATGCTTTTTAAAGAACTTTTTATCGTATAGTTTTTGTGTCTCTCATCTCCCAGACTCTAGAGCAGAGTCTAATCACAATCACAGAATTGTTGATTGATTTATTTGCATGGCACAAAGTGAATTTTCTCTTTATCAGTCTAAACTAGCATCCGTATGTTTCATATGGTGAATATTAAAAATAAAATATGTACATAAACATATGTATATATGTAAAAATAAATATGTACATAAACACATATTTCCTGGGGATTCATTTGTTTCTAGTCAATCCTGATGATATACCAGAAAACTCCTTATTTCAGTCTTTAGAGAAATAGAGAAAACCATTCATTCTGTTTGTATCAGTCAAGGCTCATGTTGCAGGTATCAGAAAGGCAAAAAGGAATAATGTGCTAAGAAAACTGTTGGTACGTCAAAAGGGCAGGTGGAGGTTAAGCATCTAAGATTACTTCCAGAACACCAATATAGAAAGGCCACTAAGGGAGTTGCTGCCTGTCTGATCAGGATGCTTCTGGAGTCAGAAGCTGCTTTTCTAGTTCATGGTTCCAGGATCATCCCAGCTCTGCTGAATTCTGAAGATCAAGATGTTGCCATCAAACTCTTAGCTCTAATACGCCACTACTCAACACATCTTTGTTTCATGCCAGCAAAATGAATGTCCTTCCTTGAATTCTCCTTTCAATGCCTACATGTGTGGGAACCAATTCTGAAACCTCTGATGAAGCTAATAAAACCCAAACACCAAACTTCTCATCCTTGCTTTCCAGTAGGAACAAAAGAAGTCCCAGGAGCAGGGATCCTGCATCACTTCTTACTTCTAAATCTCCAAAGGTGCGCTGTCTTAGCAGAAGCTGGGTCACATATGGAGATAAGCTGACAGGGAACCTGAGAAGCAAGATTTGGACTAGTGTAAGGCAAGAAAGATATCCAGAGCACAAAATTTAAGGAGGCACTAATTCTCACATGCCAGTCCCATACTTGTATAAGCTTGAAATTGAATGCCTCCTTAAATTTGGGGGCCTAGACACCTCACTTGTCTCATCCTAGTCCCCCCACCCTGTGCTGAGAAGCTTTAAGTTTTTCAGCTTCCCCATTAGAGTGGCTTGGAAGGGACTTGAAAAGTTAATCTGCAGTATTGGTCACAGTCTGCCTGATATGGTTTATCTGTGTCCCCACCCAAATCTCATCTTGAATTGTAACTCTCAGAATTCCCATGTGTCATGGGAGGAACCTTGTGGGAGGTAATTGAATCATGGGGGTGGGTTTTTCCCATGCTGTTCTTGTGATAGTGAATGAGTCTCACAAGATCTGATAGTTTTAAAAATGGGAGTTTCCCTGCACAAGCTCTCTTCTCTTGTCTGCAACCATATGAAGCACGTCTTTCACCTTCCACCACAACTGTGAGGCCTTCCCAACCATGTGAAAAACTTTAAGTCTATTAAACCTTTTCCTTTTGTGAATTGCCCAGTCTTGGGTATGTCTTTATCACTAGCATGAGAACAAACTAATACAGTAAATTGGTGCCAGTAGAGTGGGGCACTGTTGAAAAGATACCTGAAAATGTGGAAGCAACTTTGGAACTGGGTAACAGGCAGAGGTTGGAACAATTTGGCAAGCTCAGAATAATACAGAGAAATAAGGGAAAGTTTGGAACTTCCTAGAGACTTGTTGAATGGCTTTGACCAAAATGCTGATAGTGATACAGACAATGAAATCCAGGCAGTTTGCACTGTGTGCCTGAAAAAGCCACAGACACTCTATATCAGCCTGTGAAAGCAGCCAGGAGGGAGTCAGTACCCTGAAGAGGCATAAGGGCAGAGCTGCCCAAAACCATGGCAACCCATCTTTTGCATGAGCATGACCCAGATGCAAGACATGGAGTCAAAGGAGATCATTTCTGAGTTTTAAGATTTGACTGCCCTACTGGATTTCAGACTTATTTGGGGCCTACAGCCCCTTTGTTTTGGCCAATTTCTCCCATTTGGAATGGATGTATTTACCCAATGCTTGTACCCCCACTGTATCTAGGAAGTAACTAACTTCTTTTGATTGTACTGGCTCATAGGCAGAAGGGACTTTCCTTGTATCAGATGAGACTTTGAAGTGAAATGAGTCATGACTTTGGGGGACTGTGAGGAAGGCAAGATTGATTTTGAAGTGTGAGGACATAAGATTTGGGAGGCGCCAGGGGCAGAATGATGTGACTTGGCTGTGTCCCTACCCAAATCTCATTTTTAATTGTAACTCCCAGAATTCCCACATGTTGTGGGAGGAACCTGGTGGGAAGTAATTGAATCATGGGGGTGGTCTTTCCCATGCTGTTCTCATGATAGCGAATAAGTCTCACAAGATCTGATGGTTTTAAAAATGGGAGTTTCCCTGCACAAGCTCTCTTCTCTTGTCTGCCACCACGTGAGACGTGTCTCTCACCTGCCACCATGATCATGGGGCCTTTCCAGCCACATGGAACTGTAAGTCCATTAAACGTTTTCCTGTTGTGAATTGCCCAGTCTTGGGTATGTCTTCATCAGTAGTATGAAAACAAACTAATACAATGCCCTTTTTCCATTTATTGTCTACCTAATCCCTCCTCCTGTTGTAAAACTACCAACAAGAGTTCAATGCCAGATAAAGTCAACAAGCATGCTTTTGTCTATCACAATGCAATGATTCTATAAATAAGTGAAAATTTACTCACTTTTTCTCTGGTTTAAATAAAAGACAATTGTTGTTACTTGTAAAATGCCCATAGAAAACAAAATATACTGAGACCATAATATTCAGTAATCTGCCTGTTATTTTATCTCTTGTTGTTGGATAATTTTAGTAGCCATAGAAACATAGTTCTAGTCAATCTGCTTCTATATGTCACTTTTTTAACTAGGAAAGGAACTGTATTCCTCTATAATCGAGACAATCATTATCTGATAGATAAAATTTAAAAAACAAATGAACAACAACCATAACCATAATTTAGCCCTTGTGCCTAGTCAGAGAAGACATGATCAATGGAATAAATTGCAGCAAATATATCTATATATTACTGAAAACTTTTTGAAGTATTTTTACCTTTTGACAAAGAACATTCAGCTTACCTAGAATGATAGTAAGCATTTAATGGAGGAGACAGAACCAAGTCTATTTGTCTCTAACACAGTTTCTCAGTTGATTTGTTTTTGAAAGCAGAGATTAATACTTAAAGAGAAAATGTTCCTTAGTAAAACACTAAGAAGATAAAAAACGCATATAGCATATTACAAATAAGTTCCAATGTCAAGATAAAGTGAGCAAGGAAAACAGGAAGCATCATGGTGAGACCGAGAATTGCAATTTTAGGTGGGGCATCCCTGGAATACATTTTTAAGAAGGAGACTTTCCAGTAATAACCCAAAGACTGTGAAGGAGGAAGGCAGAACCCATGCACATATTTTGGGGAAAGAGTAGAGGATACATCAAACAAAAACATGAGGCAGAAGCATGACTGGAGTGTTAGAGGAGTAAAAGGGGGTCCAGTGTGACTGGGACTGTGGTAGAGTAGGAGTGGGATGGAAAAGGAGATGGAGAAGATCATTGGGAGCCAGAGAGTGTAAGACTTTTTTGTTTTGACCATTTGTAAGGGCTAGGCATTCTAAAAACATCCATTCGAGACATAAAAACAAACAGAGATCAAAAAAGGATAGGGACTTCCTTAAGCTGGTATAGGACACATTAAAAAATATCTAGAGCACATGCTATATATAAAAGTGAAATGTTGAAATTATTCTCTTTAATATCAGAGACAAGATCTGATATTAAAGGTCCTGAAGGTCCTTTAGAGATACTGAAGGTATCTTTAAAGAAGACCTTTAGAGATACTGAAGGTATCTTTAAAGAAGACCTTTAAAGACACTGAAGGTCCTGGCAGCCCAGTTACAACAGTAACAGCAACAACAAATAATCTATAGTGAGTAAATTGCAAACAAAACCTGTCATGATGGCAGATAATAAAATTGAAGTTAAAAATCCACAGATAGCACATTAGAATTAATAAAAGACCTTAACAAGGATAATGGATACCAAATCAATATGTAAACTAAAAGTAATGATTGACTAAACAATGGAATTCAAGATAAACTATTTATTCTTTATAGGAAGGGGAAAAAGCAAATGCTATCTATAAATAAAGCTAAGAAAATAGTTCAAGAGCCTTGTGAAAAATATTTTGACATTGATTTGATGTTATACGAGACCTGAATATGAAAAGGTGTCTACATATTTAGTTAGGAACGTTCACTGTAATAAAAATGCCACTTTTCTAAGGATCAGTTCTAATCAATATGCTCTCAGGATCTTTGTAAAATTTTACAAACTAGTTTTTAAAATTATTTAAATAATTTTAAAGAGTCTTTAAATAAATTTAAAGAGAGAATAAAGAGTCAAAACTAACCCTGAAGAAGAATATTTTCTTAACTATAATAAAAATTACTGTGAAGCTATAGTAATTTTAATAATACCACATTGGTTCAAGAATAGAATTCTAGACAAATGCAACAGAATAGACAGTTCAGAAATGATCACATGCATATATGAAAATTTACCTGAATTTGTGACAGTTGGCAATGTATAGCAATGGAGAGTAGTATGGTTTTTCATAAATGATCCTGGGATCATTGTTTATCACTTGAGAAAAAATGTCAGATTAACTCTACATCATTCAAAGAATCAGCTGTAGATGAATAAAAATGTGAGCAGGAATGGAGACTTTTATAATTATTACAAGACAATTTATGACCTCAGGGAAGGAGACAGTTTATTAACCAAGAAACAGAAAATGCCCATCATAGATTATATTTTACATAAAATATAGTATTGATTAAAATTATGAACTTTTGGTCATCAAAAGACATCATAGAGACTACAACATAGAAACTAGGAACTGAGAAAAAATTTCACAACATATATAACCAACAAAGGACTAGTATCCTGCCAATCAATCAACAAGAAACAAAGGAAACAACCAATTAAAATTGAACAACAACAACAAAAAGCAAACAGACATTTCATAGAGGAGGTAGATGAATGACCTTTGAATACACGAATAGACACTCAAATTTATTAGCAACTCCAGAAGTGTATATTGATGTTTCAATAACATATCATTTTACAACACCATGTGTTGACAACCAGCAGCACAATGGCAACATTCATCCACTGCTCATGAGGTGAGAATTGTTGCAGACACCTTGGAAGATAACTTGCCAGTGTGTAGTAAAGTCGAATAGGCAAATTTCATTTCTAGGTGTACACATTGAGGAAAATTTTGCACATGTGCAGAAGGCAACTTACAAGGCAATAACATTTGCAATAGAAAAAAGAAAAGTTTACATATTAAATGCTGATCAGTTGTAGAATTAACAATTGTGCTCAGCAGTCAGAATAAATTAACTACAGTTATGAATTAGATTAATTTAATTCCCAAAACATAATATTGGGAGGAATACATCATGTAACCAAATAAAATATAACCTCATAATTTAAAAATGTGAAAATAGAAAACCTTAATTACATATTCCTTAGAGTCACCAGTATACATAACAAAAACTGTACAGAAATGTAATGGGCTTATTAGCACACAAATCAGAATGGTAGTTTCCTTTTGAAGGTGAATAAGGCTGGTATAATTGAGGAGGTACGCCCAGGAACATGATAAAACTTTGAAAATGCTTGCCATGTCATTTCTTAACTTTGGTTATGGATTTCTAGTTATTTCTTTAGTTAATATTATATATATTTGAATATATGTTTTCAAACTCCCTAAACCTAAGGTAAATATATTAGTCAGGGAGATGTATTAGTCTGTTTCTTCACATAAACAGAACCAATAATGAATACATATATATATTCCTTATTTATTTATAAGATATATATTCTTTAGTTCTTAATTTATATATATTTCATATATTGTAATGTATATTCCATATATATAGAATTTATCTTTGTTGATACATATATGTTTTAATAATAATGTTTAACCAGCCATCTGGGCATCCTTTAGTCCAGTCAAGTTAACATATAAAATTAACCATCATGAATATTATTCCATATGTATATAATGTATATAAATAAAAAACAAGGAATATATATGACATATATATAAATTCCTCATTGGTTCTGTTTCTATGAAGACATAGATTAATACATGTACCTTATTTCCCAAAAATAAGGAATATACATATGTATATTCTTTATGTATAAGTTTTATATATATATATATGTATATTCCTACTTTTTGGCAAATGGTTCAAAAGATTATGGTAGCTGAGCAGTTGACAATCTGCAGTCTGCAAGCTAGAGGACTAAGAAAGCCAGTGGTATAATTTAGTTTGAGTCTGAACACCTGAGAACCAGGGGGGCTAACAATGTGAGTCCCAGGGTCTAAAGGCAGAGAAATAGGAGCTCCAACATCTAAGGGCATGAGAAGATGGATGTCCCAGCACAAGAAGAGAGAAAATTGGCCCTTCTTCCCTTCAGTTTTTGTTCTCTTGGGGCCCTCAATAGATTAGATGATGCCTACTCACATTAGTGAGGGCAGACTTTTTTATTTTTTCACTTGTTCTACTGATTCAAATGTTAATCTCTTATGGGAGCATCTTCAATAATGCACTCAGAAATAATGTTTAACCAGCTATCTGGGCGTCCCTTAGCCCAGTTGAGTTGACATATAAAATCAACCATCATCAATATCTAATAATTATTTTAAAACTAAAATAAATGTCATTATTATTTATTTATCATTATAAAATATTTTATCATTCCTAAGTGATTTCAGCACTTTTTTTTTTTTTTTTTTTTTGAGACGGACTCTCACTCTGTCCTCCAGGCTGGAGTGCAGTGGTGCGATCTCGGCTCACTGCAAGCTCCGCCTCCTGGGTTCTCGCCATTCTCCTGCCTCAGCCTCCCGTGTAGCTGGGACTACAGGCGCCCGCCACCGCACCCGGCTAATTTTTTGTATTTTTAGTAGAGACGGGGTTTCACCGTGTTAGCCAGGATGGTCTTGATCTCTTGACCTCGTGATCCACCCATCTCGGCCTCCCAAAGTGCTGGGATTACAGGTGTGAGCCACCGCGCCTGGCCTCAGCACATACTTTTATATAAAGTTATTTTTTCATTATGAAAGAGATTTTATTGACATGTAAATATCTTCGGTTTTACCTATTTCACCGCAAAAATCCCCAGAACTACTGAATTCTAAATCAGATGCTCTCCCACTTGATTTATAGACAGAATCTCAATTAACGCTCATGAACTCATGATACATCTGTTGTACTTCTATTTTGCAGATAAGAAACAATCTCAGGATAATGCAGTACTACTCCACTAACAAGGGATGGATTCAAAAATTAATCCCTGGTCTACATATAACAAAGTCAAAACTCTTCTCATAACACATGGTCACCCACATGAGAAGATGGACTGCTACATACCAGGGAAACAAACACAGTGCCCTCAATGGAATAACAGCTTATTAAATATTTGCTGAGTAAAAGAATAAAGAAGTTTCCTAAAAATATAGTCCCTACATGAACATTGTTTTATATTTTGTTTATTGTTGGTGATCTTTGTTCCACCTTTAGTTATATCTCTATATGGCCGTGGAACATAGAAATGTATTCAATAATTGGAAATCACACTTTCTCATACATCGGAAAATTTAGATAACATGCTAAATAAACAATTTTACCATAATCAAATTATTCTATCTCTGTTTCTCTTTCTCTTTTTTTTTTTTTTTCCCCATGATACTATAATATATTGTCCGTAAGAGCAGGGCTTTAGCAATACACTTTACAAGTAGTGCTACTGAGTAATGATAAGCTCTGCTATGAAAATTTCACAGGATAAAAGTTTTGAGTTATTAAAAATTAAGTAGTCCTCTGTGCTATCAATTGTATAATTTCAAAAGGCTGTAAAGTAATTGTTTATATAAAATTCATATTATGCTGCATGTTAAAAACTTTTACTTATTAACATTAGGTTTCCTCAAATTCAAACTATACTCAGTTTAGAGTCCACAAACCATCTCTCCCTTTCTATTGAAGTAGATATGCATGTTAAACAATTGCTGTTTGAATCACTTCTTAATTTATAAGCAAGATTAATTTGATAAGCAAGCATTTGTACTATTTTCCAAGGCCTCTATCTGCCAGCTCAGGAATGTTTGGCTAATAGAATCAAAAGGCTTTTATTGTGGAATTAGTGAACAGAAAAATTTGTATGTCATACATGTAGTATATTTTAAACCTATAAATAATGAAATAAAGTACTTAGATTTCATCTGAAAATAATTTCTAGGTGATACAAGAGAATTGATGCTGAGAGAGCCTGCTTATGAGCTAGCTTATTGTTTTTGTGGAAAAACAGCTACACATTAGGTGCCTTCTGTCTTAAATAGTGAAGAAAAGATAGATTTACCATCTTCTGGATTATTTACATTTAATATAGCTAAAGCAATTAATCTGAATAATTTCACAATATCATTCATTCCTTTCTTCCCACCTTTGCTTTCCCTCCCTCCCCTTCCTCCCCCCCCTTCCTTCCTTCTTTCCCTCTTTCCTTCCTTCCTTCCTTCCTTCCTTCCTTCCTTCCTTCCTTCCTTCCTTCCTTCCTTCCTTCCTCCCTCCCTNTTCCTTCCTTCCTTCCTTCCTTCCTTCCTTCCTTCCTTCCTTCCTTCCTCCCTCCCTCCCTCCCTTCCTTTCTCCTCCTCCTCCTTTCTTCTTCTTCCTCTTCTTCTTCTTCCTCTTCCTCTTCTTCTTCTTTCTCTTCTTCTTCTTCCTTTCTTTTTATTTCTCTCTTCTGTCTTCACTCAGTCTTATTTTTGTCTTCCATTCTCTTTTCTTCCAATTATCAGAAGAGAAAGGCAACAAAAGCAGAACTTTTAAATTTTATTATTGCAATAAGAGAAATAGCCTCTTGGTTTTGAATAATGAAGTAGCTTTCATGAAAGTTTAGTCCCTACAATGAAAGATTGCCTTAATTTTCCACAAAATTTATAATTTGCAAATAACATACTCTGGAAATACTAGAGGAAGTTTGTGCCAGAGACTTCTAGAGACTAGAAAGTAGACCAGACATCTAATGTTAGCCGTAGGCCCACCTCATCCTACTTGTGTAATTTTAGGTAACTGATCCAGTTTCCTTATTTATAAAATAGAGTATTTATTAAAGGAAACAAAAATGTGATTGTTTGTGTTAAAGCAAGTTAAAAATGACAAAGCGTCATATTCATGTAAGGCATTATTCTTTCAGAGCAAGAGACTGTTTCTTGTCTACCCTCTAATGTTTGGAATTACATTGGCTGTAATTTTTTTATTCATTGTAATTCTATTTGACTAGATAAGAGAGTAATTGAAAATGGAAGTCTTCCAAACTGGCCTTTTGATAACAAGTTGGTGTATTTGGTGTTAGGGGCATGCAGATGAGAATATCATTTCACCTAAGGAAAACCAAGAGAAGACTCTGACTTACAGCAGTAATCCTATTCAGTATTCAGCTTGTTAGCTATGTTGCAATTGGGAATATTTTAAACTGATTTTATATTAAATTCAAATGCATAATGCAGTACATAAATATTTGTCCAAGTTATCAAATAAATCAAATTCTCAAAGTGACAGTAAATATATATGTATATATTTTAAAAGATTAAACCTACTCTGGTTTCATTTTTACTGTGTTTTCATAATCCTTCTTGTTTAACTTGGTTTGTCAGTCTACATTTGGAGATAAATTCAGTCTTTGGTCCGGTCACTCTCTCTAGCCTGAGTGTGATCAACACACACACACACACACACACACACACACCCCTGCATTGATTCTGTTTATTTTTCCCTCTTGGAAAGAAAGTGAAGCTCTTAGGCTTGGAGTGGATGGGCTCATGGGTATCAGCATCTTCACTTGCAAATTGTACTTGCTAAATGAAGCAGATTGGGAAACAAAAAGGTCAGAGAAGAGTCTCATAAAGGATTATGGAGACTCTGAAGACTTTATTGAGTGTGTCAAAATTCAGTAAGCATTTGTAGAACATTATCTAGGATTTCTTTCCTTATTGCGCTTGTCATGATTAATGTGTTGAGATCTCATTTTCTCTCCTAGCTGCTCATGAACCTTTCTGGGAAGTCTTATGTTGGGCTTTAGTTGTGCTACTTATTCCCATAAGATTAGATGAATCTATATACTCTCTGGACTTCATCTATAAAATTGTAATAACACTAAGCATAGGAATGCTGAGAAGATTTTTATTATTGTTTATGAAAGCATACATTGAAATTTAAATGGATGAATAATTCGTACCTTCCATATGTTTACTTTCTTCATATGAACAAACTTTATTCCCTGGAAACCACCAGAAACAGCATGCTCCATTTACATGTGCAGCTATGGGACTTTTTGTGCTCTTTGTCACTTGAACGGCATATGTAGTTACTGTTTTACTTTCCCGAGAAACAAAATAGGATGGCAAAGCAATAATCTTGCCAGCACTCAAGGGAAATACAGGTCAAGATTACTACATTTCTGGGCTATTTTAAATAGAATATTCAGGAGCTGCTCCAAGATGGCCAACTAGACATAGCCAAGAGGAACATCTTCCACCAAGGGAATGGGACATTGGAAAGACTGGTGCACTTCCAGCTCATCTTCAGAGGAAAGGCATTGAGATTGAATGGAGGGAAAACACAGATGCTGGGCTGAAGTGGGAGGAAGCTGGGAATGTTTCATGGGGCTTCTGCACACCAGGACTCATTCCTGGACCCCAGTGACTCCTGGAGAAGGGGTGAGTTGAACAAATAAGTAGCAACCTGCTCTCACGACAGGTCTCTGGAATCTTGCCAGGAGGATGGGGTCCCGTAACCACCACAGACACTTGAGCTGACAGGGAGAGCTATTTAGAGAACTAGTAGGGGCAGAACTCCAGCCCCTACAAAGCCCAGAGGGCTCGGAACAGAGCATCTGTAGGGAAACATGGCCAGGGACCCTCAACCCCCAGACTCAACTTCCTCCAATATGAGACTTTAGCCCTAGGGGAAAGGTTGAACCTACACTCTGCAGGACAACCTTGCCCATGAGATGGAGTCAGTCTGACTTGAGCACTACTTGGTCTGATGGCCTCTCCCGGGGTCCAGCATGGCTGTGCATGCTTGCACTGCAGTCCCTAGATACCTTCTGAGGGCCCACATCATAGCTCCTGTGCTAGTGGACTGTGCCTGACTGATAGAATGCTCCAACAGAGCAGCCCCAATGGACACACCAGCCCACCCCTACTATCCCCTTCACTGCAGCCTCACCCATGCTGCTTTGCTGGCATGCAACCACCCATGACAGCCCCTCACGAAGCTCTGGGATGTTCTTGCCTTCCCTTCCCCACCAGCGTGTATGTTGTCACTGTTGCCAACAGGAGTGCACTGTTGCTACTGCTAGTGCCACTGTTGCCAAAGGAGTGCACCCCTTCTCCACCACGTCACCATTGTTGTCAGATCATTGGAGGGCACCCTGTCTGCCAGTCCCACACCTGCCAGCATCCTGCCCCTGTGCTGACACTTCCACTAGCATGAAACTAGACATGGAATACAAAGGACCTGCTCCTGGCCTGAGTGGCCACCACCACCAGTATGAATGTGCACAGAGAGCACAAACTGTCCTGCAGCCACAGGTGCCCTGCCCCCATGCTAACACCACCACGACACCAGCTAGGATGCATACAGTTACTGATGGGGTCCCCCAAGCCCCTGAGTCACACTGCCACTGCTGCTGCTGCAAACGTCTGCATGGAGGCCTAAACCCAGCACCCACTAGTACCCTGTCTCAGCTAACAAGGAGTACCCCTGCTGTGCTGGTGCTGCTGCTGCTTCAGACAGATGTGAAGGACAGATCCTGCTGCCACCTATGTGGCAGAACTATGAAGTTCTTTGGCTGACACCACCCATCAGAATGTTGTGACCTGTGGTTGGGGAGCACCTCAGTTTCTTCAGCACAGCACGTCCTAACCTTGAGGGACTAGATAACAAAGGCAAGGCCTGATACCAGTCTCCCAGAGTTAGAGCACACAGTCCAGGAGTTATGAGCTGACACTTGGCCCCCTAAAATTTTCCAGAAATGAAGCCAGTCAACTAAACACTTCTTATGCCACAATCAAACCCCCAAGGTCATCAAATAGTATGAAAGCAAAAATAAGACAGCAACCTCAAAGATTGAACATCAACCCACAAAGATGAGAAAGAAGCAGTGCAAAAACTGACAACTCAGAAAGTTAGAGTATCTACTTTCCTCCAAACAACTGCACTAGCTCTCCAGCAAGTGTCCTTGACCGGGCTCAGATGGGTAAAATGACACAAATATAATTCAGAATATTGATACGAATGAAGATCATTGAGATTCAGGAGAACATCAAAACCCAATCTAAGGAAGGTAAGAATCACAATGAAATGATACAGGAGCTGACAGACAAAATAGCCAATAGAGAAAATAATGTAACCATCCTGACAGAGCTGGAAAACACACTACAAGAATTTCATAATGCAACTGCAAGTATTAATAGCAGAATAGACCCAGTGGAGGAAAAAAATCTCAGAGCTTGAATTGAGACTGACTTTCTGAAATAAGAGAGTCAGATAAGAATAAAGAAAAAAAGGAATAAAAGGAGTGAGCAAAATCTCTGAGAAGTATGTGATTATGTAAAGAGACCAAATCTATGACTCATTGGCATCCTTGAAAGAGATGGGGAGAATGGAAGCAACATGGAAAACATATTTAAGGATATCATACATGAGAACTTTCCCAAACTAACTATAGAGGCCAAGATTCACATTCAGGTAATGCAAAGGGTACCTACAAAGTACTTCACAAGATCATCTCCAAGACACATAATCATTAGATTCTTTAAGATTGAAATGAAAGAAAATATGTTAAAGGCAGCTAGAGAAAGGACAGGTCTCCTACGGAGGGAAACCCTTTACACTAACAGCAGACTCTCAGCAGAAACCCTAGAAGCACAAGGTATCAGAGGACTATATTTAACATCCTTAAAGAAAATAAATTCAAATCAGGAATTTCATATGCAGCCAAGCTAAGCTTCATAAGCAAAGGAGAAATAAGATCCTTTTCAGACAAAGAAATGCCGAGAGAATTTGTTACCACCAGACCTGCCTTAAAACAGTCCTGAAAAAAGCACTAAATAAGGAAGGGAAAGACCATTACCAGTCACTACAAAAAAACACTAAGTACACAGAACACTAACACTATAAAACAACCATAAAAACAAGGTGGCATAATAAACCAGTAACAGCGTGGTGAAAGTATCAAATCTACACATATCCATACTATCCTTGAATTTAAACGGGCTGAACACCCCAGTGAAGAGTCACAGAGCAACAAACTGAATAAAGATGCAAAAACCAGTGGTATGCTGTCTTCAGAGACCCATCTCACCTGCAGTGACAAATACAGGCTCAAAAAAAGGAATGTAGAAAAATCTACCAAGCAAGTGAAAAATAGAAAAAAGGAGCGGTTACAATCCTAATTTCAGACAAAAGAATTTAAATATAAAAAGACAAAGAATGGCATTACATAATGGTAAGGGGTTCAATTTCACAGGAATACCTAATTATTCTAAGCATATATGTACCCAACACAGGAGCACCCAGATTCATACAGCAAATTCTTAGAGACCTTCCAAGAGACTTAGATTCCCACACAATAATATTGGAAGACTTCAACACCCCACTGATAGTATTAGATAGATAATCGAGGCAGAAAATTAACAAAGAACTCAACACAGTACCAAATAGACCCAACACATATCTACATAACCCTCCACCCCCAAGCTAAAGAATATACATTCTTCTCATTGCCACATGGTGCATACTCTAAAATCAACAACATGATCAGACATAAGATAATTCACAGCAAATGCAAAAAAAAACCCCAAAACAAACAAACAAACAAAAAAAAACTGAAATCATACCAACCACCCTCTAAGATCACAGTGCAAAAAAATAAAAAGTAAATAAAACTCAAGACTAAGAAAATCATTCAAAACCATACAGTTTTTGAAAAGTAAACAAGCTTATCCTGAATAACTTTTGGGTAAAGATGAAATTAAGCCAGAAATCAAGAAGTTCTTTGAAACTAATGAGAAAAAAGACAAACATAACCAGAATCTCTGAGACATACATAAAGCAGTGATAAGAGGGAAATTTACAGTGCTAAATGCCCACATCCAAAAGTTAGAAAGATTGCAAATTAACAACCTGACCACAACTAAAAATACTAGAGAAGCAAGAGCAAACCAACCCCAAAACTAGCAGAAGACAAGAAATAACCACAATTAGAGCTGAGCTGAAGGAGCTTGAGGCACAACAAACATTCAAATGATCAATGAATCCAGGAGCGGGTGTTTTGGGGAAAAAAAAAATTAACAAAATAGATAGACTGCTAGCTAGACTAATAAAGATGAAAAGAAAGAATATCCAAATAAACACAATTAGAAACAACAAAAAGAATGTTACCACTGACCCCAGGGAAATACAAATAACCATCAGAGACAACTTGAACACCTCTATGCACATAAACTAAAAAGTCTAGAAGAAATGGATAAATTCCTGGACAGGTACACCCTCCCAAGACTGAACCAAAAAGAAATTGATTCTCTGAATAGACCAATAATTAGCTCCAATATTGAATCAGTAATAAATAGCCTACCAATCAACAAAAGCCCAGAACGAGTCGAATTCACAGCTGGATTCTCCCAGATGCACAAAGAAGAACTGGTTTCATTCCTACTGAAACTATTCCAAAAAATTGAGCAGGAAGGACTCCTCCTCAACTCATTCTATGAAGCCAGCATCATTCTGATACCAAAACCTGGTGGAGACACAACAAAAACAGAAAACTTCAGGCCAATAACCTTGATGAACACTGAACAAAAAATCCTCACCTAAATACTGGCAAAGTAAATACAGCAGCACATCATAAAACTAATCCAGCACGATCAAGTAGGCTTTATCCCTAGGATACAAGGTTAGTTCAACATATGCAAATCAATAAATGTGATTCATCACATAAACAGAGCTAAAGACAAGAACCACATGATCATCTCAAAAATGTAGAAAGGCTTTCAGTAATATTCAACATCCCTTCATGTCAAAAATTCTCAATAAACTAGGTATTGAAGAAACATACCTCAAAATAGTAAAGGCCATCTATGACAACCTGAGAGTTAACAACATAATGAATAGAAAAAAAAAGCCTGAAGCATTACCCTTGAAAACTGGCACAAGACAAGAATGCCCTCTCTCACCCCTCCTATTCAACATAGTATTGAAAGTCCTGGTGAAAGCATCAGGAAGAGAAATAAATAATGGGCATCCAAATAAGAAGTGAGGAAGTCAAACTATCTGTTTGTGGAAGGCATGATTCTATACCAAGAACACTCCATAGTCTCAGTCCAAAATCTCCTTAAACTGATAACTTCAGTAGTTTTAGAATAAACGCATTAATGTGCAAAAATCATTAGCATTCTTATACACCAAAAATACACAAGCTGATAGTGAAATCAAGAACGTAATCTTATTCACAATAGCCACAGAAAGAATAAAATATCTAGGAATACGGGTAGCCAGGGAGGTGAAACATCTCTACAACTAGAATTACTAAACATTGCTCAAAGAAATCAGAGATGACACAAACAAATGAAAAAGCATTCCACACTCATGGGTAGAAAGAATCAATATTGTTAAAATGGCAGTATTGCCCAAAGCAATTTATAGATTCAATACTATTCCTATCAAACTACCAAAGAAATTCTTCATACAACCAGAAAAATCTAATTTAAAATTCATATGGAACTAAAAAGAGCCCAGATAGCCAAGGCAATCCTAAGCAAAAAGAACAAAGCTGGAGTCATCACACAACCTAACTTCAAACTATACTATAGGGCTACAGTAACCAAAACAGCATGGTACTGGTACAAAATAGACACATAGACCAATGGAACAGAATAGAGAGCCCAGAAATAAGGCCACACACCTACAACCATCTGATCTTCGACACAACTTACAAAAACAAGCAATGGGGAAAGATGTCCCTATTCAACAAAAGGTGCTGGGATAACTGACTAGCCATATGTGGAAGATTGAAACTGGACTACTTCCTTACATCATATACAAAAATCAACTCAAGATGGATTAAAGACTTAAATGTAAAACCCAAAACTATAAAAACCTTGGAAGACAACCTAGGCAATACTATGCTGGACAAAGGAGCTGGCAAAGATTTTGTAACAAAGATGCCAAAAGCAATTGCACAAAAGCAAAAATTGACAAATGGAAGCTATTTAAACGAAAGAGCTTCTGCACAGCCAAAGAAACTATCAAGAGTAAACAGACAATCTACAGACTGGGAAAAATACTTGCAGCCTAAACGTCTATTCATCTGATAGAGGTGTCATACCCAGCATCTATAAGTAACTTAAACAAATTTACAAGAAAAAACCAACCCCATTAAAAAGTGGGCAAAGGATATGAACAGACACTTTTCAAAAGAAGACATACAAGCAGCTAATAAGCCTATGAGGAAAACCTCAATATTACTGATCATTAGAGAAATGCAAATCAAACCATGATGAGATACCATCTCACACCAATCAGAATGGCTATTATTAAAAAGTAAAATATAGCAGATGCTGGTGAGGCTGCAGATAAAAAGGAATGTTTATACACGGCTGGTGGGAGTGTAAATAAGTTCAAGCATTGTGGAAAGCATTGTGGTGATTCCTCAAAAGTTAAAAACAAAACTACCATTCAATCAAGCAATCTAATTACTGGTGTACACTCAAAGGATTATAAATTGTTCTATTATAAAGACACATGCACATGTATGTTCATTGGAGCCCTATTCACAATGGCAAAGTCATGGAATCAAGTTAAATGCCCATCATTGGTAGACTGGATAAATAAAATGTGGTACATATACACCACAGAATACTATGCAGCCATAAGAAAGAATGAGGTTATGTTCTTTGCAGGAACATGGATGGAGCTGGAGGCCGTTATCATTTGCAAACTAACACAGGAGCAAAATACCAAATACTGCATGTTCTCATTTATAAGTGGGAGCTAAATGATGAGAACTTGTGAAGACAAAGAGGGGAACAACAGACACTAGGGCCTATCCAAGGGTGGAGGGTGGGAGGAAGAAGAGGACTGAAAAGTACCTATTGGATACTATGCTCATTACCTGAGTGATGAAATAATATGTACAATGAACTCCATGAAACGAGTTTATTATATAACAAACTTGCACATGTACCCTTGAACCTAAAATAAAAATTAAAAATAAAGTGAATATCTGTTGTTACGACTTCACTTTCTGGCTTTGTGTGATAATAACAAGAACACACATTGTCTTCACCCCTCCCCTGGAAGAGTTTTTAGTCATGGTGTGAACCATGTACCATTCACAAGTTGATCAATAAGAAATACTATATTTGCTTCAGTCTAATTGGTTAGTTGAGGCTTGTAAGTAGGATATAAGCTAAATAACACAGATCTCCTCAAGATAGGCAATTAAAATGTGACTGATCAGAATGCATTCTTTTATCCCATATTCATGTTTTCAGAAATTGTTCATCAGCCTCCATATCGTAAAAAAAAAAAGAAGATTTAGAAAGAGATAAATGCCTGACAATATTGGCATCAACAATGAAAAACAGTGGTTACAGAAGGATACTCTGCTGGTAATTTTAATACTCCATTTGTCACATTTCAAAGTTTTATTTACATATCAGATATGGTTCATTGTGCTAATTTCTTTTAATTAACAAAATTAAATTCATTAAACAGATATGGTCTAAGCTGTTTGCATCATGGTTGTCCAGGTTAGGGAAATAGTCCTTAGCTTCACAGTCACATGGGAAAAAGAAAGGTGATCTACCAAAGAGAAGAGACAGAAGGATCATTCTTGTCCTAAAATAATAGGTCCTTCTACAACATAGGTGGAAGAGGAAGAAGAGCAGTCCATGTTAAAGTTAGCTAGCATTTTATCTGCTTTGTAATCTCTATCCACAATGAGTATTCTCAAACTTAAGTAACGCCTTCATTTTTTGCAGAGAGAATTTCTTGTTTATGCTCCAGGTACAGTCTTGGATTGCACTTGGTAATGGAAGGGAAGGAATGAGGTTTGATTTTCTCTAATAGCAGTTATTTTCTTCAAATAATAATCTCTCCCTTACGTATTCTCAGCCAAGGTACTGAAAGATATCTCTACACTTTTTCTCTAGGTGAACTTATTAGTACCCTTGTTTCAAGTCTTACCTTTACGCTGATGTTGCTAAAATTTATAATTTCAGCCTACAAATCTTCCCTACATTACATATTTGTGTATCCAAATTCCTATATTTCTACTTGGATAGTTAATATTTTATGTAATGGAGAACCCTTGTTCTCCCAAATTTCCCTTTTCAAAGTAACTACTTTTCTGTTAATACATACAACTTGAGAAAAATTTTTATTCATCCTTTCCAATCCATTACCTGTATTGATTCTATATCCAAAATGTTCTATTTCATTATATCTCTCCCTCACTTGGTGATCAACCCAATACAAGAAACACTATCCTCATTTAGACTTCTGCAAGCTTTCCACATGATTTCATTCAAGCCAATTTTCTTCACTTAGCCATCAGAGAGAACTTTCTCACATCCATATGCGTAATCCAGACGTAACAAAGAGTATCCATTACCCATAAAGTGACATGCTTTTTCCATATTTTGAAATTTGTTCCTGGAGTTACCATATCCTCACCCATTTTTTTAACTTGGAGGATTCCCATCCATCTTTTAGGGTTCCACTCAAGCCCCACCTCCTCTCTGAATCAGTCCTGAGAAGGACCTGCCTTTAGAGGTGTATTATCTTGAACTTCAACAATATAAAGCTGTTTCCTCTCTTCCCCGGTAGACTATGAAGTCTTTGAAGCCAAGGATTTTCTTTTTCTTTTTATCTTACTTATCTTTAAATCCAACAGAGCCTAGCAGAAAACCTGACAAAAGTTGTTGCTCAATCAATATTTTATGGAAGCATAAATGTTACCACATAAAAGGAATGATTTTACCCACTTAAGATACATCATTTGAGAATTATTGAACATTATTGTGTTAACTAATCTATCAGGTATTTTGTAGTTATATTTCATTGCCAAATTTTGTAGTTACATTTTATTACCAACATCTTCTTCACCGTTAAATAACTGACAAACATGTTTGCAACCTAAAATACATTCTTATCTTTTATTATACCGTGGATATATAAAATAATTTGTATGAAAACTGCCTTTAAAGAGAGAATGATCAAATCTCTGATATAGTTTCAATGCCTGATACTTTTATCTGTGATTTGATGTTTAAGGCATTTTCATCAGAGGAGATTTGAAGTCTGCATTTACAATGATGTTACAAGGGGCAGTCCTACAATTAGTGAGATATTTTAATCATCTATATGTAGGTAAGGAAGAAAGTTGCAGGACTTAAAGAAAATAAGCAGCTCTGGCTTCAGATATATAGAGATCACAATCCCTGTGCAAAATTAATGTTGATTAATATAAATCTGGAAGAGGTCTACATGTTTAAAAAATTTTAAATGTCAGTGAGAGAAAGGAAAAAGCATTTTTTTAAAGAAAAACATAAGGCTGGAAGTCAGGAGGCCTTGACTCTGCATTTTGCTTATTGGGGGACCTTATGCAAATCCCTTGTTGCCTTAACAGAATAGATACAATGAGATATGTCTGCCTTCACTTTCTACCTCATAATTAGCAAAGGATAAGATGGGAAAATAAATGATGAAACAGTTTTAAGAAATGAAGATGCTCTATTAATTTAAGCAACCATTATTATTGTTATTAATACTGTTATTGATAATAATAAAGAGATTAAAAACACAAGCAACATGAATTAAACAAGATGACTAGTGGTGATTGCTCAGGTTTAGGAAGAGTCTGCCAATAGATAGCTTTGAAGGCTCAAGTTGTTCTCCAGATAACTGAAACTATCTTTCTCATCTTCTTCACCAATTTACATTGTCATGCCTTCAAAACTCAAATCAAATAAGATAATTTTAGAGGTACTGGGCATTTCAGAAATCATTAAGCTAATTCTTTCTCTATTTCCTACCAGAGGAGCATATGAGGCCCAGATGGTTTGCATAATTTGCCTCAAGACACACTACCAGAGCATTTATTTGTTAATTACCAATTTGATATCCTTGCTGCCCTATCTCCTGTCCACCTCCAGCAGGAAGCCTGACCACTTGAGTTCACAGAGCAGAAGACTGCAAATAAGAATTAAATCCCATCTCTGCCATTAACTATTTGATATGGGCATTAAAATGTTGTTTTTATTTGCTGTTGTATTTTTTAAAAATCTGTGATCTTGGTTCTGAAGATAGAGATTCGATTGAAGCACAGACAATACCCCTAAAGACCTCAAAAACTTTCAGTGTAAACACTTTCTAAGCTGTGCTCTGTGGAATTTTGGACCCATGGAAGGTTAATAATGCTTGAAGGGAAATGAATGAGAAATGATTAATTTTATGACACTTCTTAGAGAGTTGTAATGCACATTAGCATACTGAAGCCTTTTCAGAAATTCTGCTGAACTACTAAATTAGTTTATATTAAATAAAGGGTCTGAGATAATATTTAGGAAAGTGCCTTAAATGTAAAATAGAAGGCAGATGTCACATTCATCATACACATTTCCAAATCTTTATTAATTAGAGTTTGTACTACTTGCCTTTTTACTTCACTATTTTTTTATAGGCTTAGCTCATGTCTCCTAAGAAGTTTGTCTAGTTTTGAGACATTCATTTGTCTAGAGATAAATTCAGATTTGACTAACATCAGTGGCCAGCCACTGAGGAAAACATATTCTCTATGCTTTCTGGACCAGCACATACTAATCAGTTTAAAAACATTGACTGTGGCTATGAGGATCATGTCACACTGCAGATTTCTCTGGTCACCTGTGAGCTATAGGCCAGTACCTGTGATATGCTGGATGAATCAGAGCAGTGTTGTCAACACCTCTCAGAAGTACACTACCTCTCCATCATCTCATCAGCTCCTATGAGGATTTATCCTTGATTTAATCTCTATGATTTTGCTGTGAAAGTCGTATTAAAATAAGAACAATAAGAAATTGGCTTCAAAATAGTAACATTAGTAAATATTATTAGTAAATGCTAACACTAACCTAGCACCTCCATGTGCCATGTTGTGTATTGCATGCTTCATGTATGTATTATGACATTTGCTCCTCTCCACAATCCTATCAAACAAGTTTTTGTTGTTGTTTTGCCCATTCTACAGATGAAAGAATTGGATCTTAGGTCAGTTATGTAAGTGGTTCAAGACAATATATGAAATAAACATCATAGTTAGTAATCAGTTTCAATCCTATTGAGTTCCATGCTGACTTTCTTAAACTCTGGAAATATTATTCTGTTAGTTATGGCTCCATTCCAGTGAAAATAATAATAACAATAAATAAACAAGCAAAAATAAAGAAATAAGAATAATTGTGAGCCAGCAGAATAGGCCCTGGAGGCAGGGGACCTAAGGACTTCCTAGAACTAAATCAAATGGAAACACTCCAGCAATGACAGGTAATATCCTCTTCATTTACATAAGGTGTGCATCAAATAACCAATGTAAACCTCTAGAAGATATTTAAACCCCAGAAAATTCTGTAATTGATCTCTTGAACCCCTATGCTTGGGCCCGCTCCCACACTGTGGAGTATACTTTTATTTCTAATAAATCTCTGCTTCTGTTGCTTCATCCTTTCCTTGCTTTGTTTGTGTGTTTTGTCCAATTCTTTTTTCCAAGACACCAAGAACCTGGACACCCTCCACCAGTGACATATTTTGGCAAGCTAGTCAGGAGTTAAGCCCAAAGTTTGAGATTTATTTTTCTCCTTTTTCTTTCTGCCTCATACAAAGGAATCTCTCCCTCTCTCTTTTCCTTTCCAACTTGGGACCCTTGGTGGGTAGTACCTAAACATGGCGGCAACTGCAGATTTCTGGCCGGGCCCTTCTGAAGGACTCTTCTATCTTTTCCAGTTGTGATCCCTGATCTGTAGTGTGGTGCAGCTCAGAGCAAACTCCTACGTGTTTCAGGAAACGTAAACCTTCTTTTTGTATTCTAAATTCTTTCCTTCCCCTACTCAACTGGCCAAGGACAAAAGAAGCCTACTCAACCTCCAATTCCTATCACTATAGTTCATGATTATCACTCTAGTGGAACGGGAAGCATAGGAAAGTGTAACCTTACCAAATTATAAAGATGCTGAAAGTCGGGGATTATACCCAGGAACCAAAGGAAGCTCACGGTAAGCCATTGCCCCCTGGAGGAAAGCATGCAAAGCAGCACTAGTGCCCACCTAAGGTCAGAGGAGTCTGGCGCTCCAAGATTGGCCCTCACAGGGGGAAGCCCCAGGAAATCCTGTGGACCTCAGCCTCTCCAAAAGGGACATCCTTGGCAATGGTTCTGAGGTTTAACACTGAATCCTCCTTAGAACTTTCTCTCACAGTTTCAATACTGTTTGGCCCCAATGTTTTTGGAATCTGGAGTTTACCGGTGAATGGGAAAGTGGGAGGGCATTGGATATATCCAGGCTTTTGTGCTGCTGTTCTAAGCCGTGGGGTTGGTTAACGCGTGATGCTCTCCTGTGGTGCTATTTGGCCTCGGTGTTCTTTGAAGTCTGGGGAGGTCTGGTCTTTGAAAATCAAACTGCCATGGAAACTGATTTCCCCCAAATTTTGATTCCTGGCCTTCATTGGATTATCTATTAAGGAAAACAAAGTAAAACTGGTGAGCTTGTATTGCTATCTCATGGCTAGGGTTCAAAGCTATCAGGTCTTTGTGTGTGTACATGTCTAAATGTGTTTATTTGTATGTACACTTATTGTTGTATGTTGTGGCTACTAAATTGGTTTATAAGTAAAAGAGTGCCCATAAATTAAGCAAATAAGTCTAAGCAATTTTCAAGTTCACACTACTTAAGTATAACTTTACTAAACAAGCTGGCTTTAAAATTATTGGTAAAATAAAAATAGAAATGCCTTCAGAATTGACAGCATACATTTTTTTTCTAGATTTTAAGTTTGTCTTTGCTAGTTATTTTGAGATGTCAGCATTTGGCATAGAAGGTTATAAAACTGTAAACTCGGCCAAAACAAAACAATCTTGGTTTGCATAACGATAATAAATATGTTACTGGTTTATGCCTTTGCTATACTATACTTTTATCATTTTAGAGTGTACTCCTTCTACTTGTAGAAACAAAGCAAAAAAAAATGTAGTCACAGCCTCAGGTAGGTCCTTCACGAGGTATTCCACAAGAAGGTATTGCTATTAGGAGATGACAGCTCCGTGTGTGTTATTGCTACTGAACATCTTCCAGTGGGACAAGATGTGGAGGTGAAAGACAGTGTTATTGATGGCCTAGGTTAATGTGTGTGTGTGTTTTAGTTTTTAGCAAAGTTTTAAAAAGTAAAAAAAAAGGAAATTAAAAAATAGAAAAAGTTTATAGAATGATATACATGTTTTGTACAGCTGTACAATATGTTTGTGTTTCGAGATGTGTTCATACAAAAGAGTCAAGACTATTTTGAAAATTAAAAGTTTATAAAGCAAAAAGTTATAGTAAGTTGAGGTCAATTTATTACTGAAGAAAATTTTTTTAAAATAAATTTACTGTACCATAAGTGGAAGATGTTCATAAAGTCTATAGCAGTGAATAGAAAAGTCCTAGATTTTCACATTCACTGAACAGTCACTCACCAACTCATCCAGAGTAATTTTCAGTCCTGCTAGCTCCATTCATGGCAAGTGCCCTATATAAGTATATTTTGTATCTTTTATACTGTATTTTACTGTCGCAGTTTTTATTCTTGGATAGCAACCATTCTATTATAATTGCCTACAGTATTCAGTACAGTAATATTCCATACAGGTTTATAGTCTAGGAGCAATAGGCTATATATATCATATAGCCCAGGTGGGTCATAGGGTATACCATCTAGGTTTGTGTAAGTACACACTATGATGTTCACACAAGGAGGAAATCACCTAATGATGCATTTTTCAGATGTATCGCTGTTGTTAAGTGGCATATTAACAACAATTAACAGTTAAGTAGCTTAGAAGAGAAAAGCAAATGTCCAGATTAATTTAAATGAGTATCTATGTAAGATAAATGTCCTACAACTAGTATAAGTCTAATGTTGATTTCAAGTGAGAAGGAGTTTGCATTTAGTTAGTAAATTAAAAATGCTTCGTACAGTAGATTACATTTTAGAAGAGCCTAAAAGCATAGGTAAGATTTCTAGGAATATGAGTGTGTGTGTGTGCATGCATGTGTGCGTGTGTGTGTGTGTTTGTGTGTGTGTGTTTGTGTGTGTGTGTGTAAAATTAGTGAATAACAAGAAAATGATGGTACTTTTAGGGAAGACTTAATAGTCCAGACTGGCTGGTGTGTATGAAAATGGACCTCCTAGTTGTATACATGATTTAGGATTCATGCATGCATGCTTGCATGCAACAAATGTTTGTTGAGTGCTTACTATGGCCAGGTACTATTTGAGACAGTAATGAATATACAACAAAGTTGCTGTTTTATATGGAATGTGTGGTATAGGAAACACAGCAGAACTAAACAAAAAATAAATAAGTGAAATAATACTAGAGACTCATGCTATAAAAAGTAAAATATGGGCCACATGCAGTGGCTCATGCCTCTAATCTCAGCTCTTTGGGAGGCTGAGGTGGGTGGATTATCTGAGGTCAGGAGTTCGAGACCAGCCTGACCAAAATGGAGAAACCCCATCTCTAGTAAGAAGACAAAATTAGTCAGGCGTGGTGGCACATGCCTGTAATCCCAGCTACTGGGGAGGCTGAGGCAGGAGAATTGCTTGAACCTGGGAGGCAGAGGTTGCGGTGAGCCGAGATCACGCCACTGTGCTCCAGCCTGGGCAACAAGAGTGAAAGTCCACCTCAAAAAAAAAAAAAAAAAAAAAAAAAGTAAAATAGGATAACGTGATTGTGACAGAGGCTTGGAGGGCTATATTAGAATGATACTTTGAGGAAGTGGCATTTCTGCTAAGTCGTGAATGATAAAAAGAAGTGGCTTGTGATGATTAGAGAAAAGTAATCCTGGCAGAAGGACAGGAAACAAAATGTCCCCTTAAAAAGAAGCTTAGTGTGAATTATTGATTCACAAAGACAATGTGGGCAAATCATAGCGAAGAAAACATAGAGTGATAGAAGATAAGCTTGAAGTGGTAGCAAGGACCAAGATAGGAAGTCCTTTAAATGTCATACTAAAGATTAGGTGTCTTATTTTATGAGCCGTGGGAAGTCACTGAAAGATTTTGAGCCACAGAATAATATGATCTGGTTTATGTTTTTGACCATTACTTTGGATGATGTCTGGAGAATAAATTTTAATGGCATTAGTGGCAGCTTGGGTTTACCGAAGTAACTAAAGGTCAAAAGATTTTTCAAAATTGTTAACCCCAATGAGAATCTAAATGAAGTGTTGGGAAACTTTGGTCCACTGGCCAAATCCAGCCTATGACCAGTTTTGGTAAATGAAGTCTAATGGAACACAGCCATGCTCACTTATTTGTAGATTGTCTATATCAGATGTCTTTTGTGCTACAGAGGCAGAGTTGAGTCTTTGCAACAGGAACAGTATGGCTTGAAAAGCATGAACTATTGACTATTTGATCCTTTGCAGAAAAAGCATAATCGCCTTTGGTCTAAATTAAAATGTTGACAGGAGGTAAAAAGTAACTTTGAAAAGGAGGTTGAATTTGGCTACAACAGGCTTGAAAGAAAGAGATTTAGAGAAGATAAATCAAGTGTTCCCAGCTCTTACTGACTGGGAGAAGAATGCTGCCATTGTCAGAAATGACATGAAAAACAAGAAGAACTGGTTTATAAGAGCAGAGAGAAGGAGGTTGAAGATAATTGACTTTTCATTAGGTGAGGCAGAGGGATTCTATAGACATTTGAAAAATGAGCACTTGAACTTTAACAATAGTTTTGAGATGGTTTATCATGATCATTATTTTGAGTTAAAATGTACGTATGGTAAAATGTAAAAATTGTAAGGGTACAATTTGACATATTTTAGCAAAATTATGTAACACACACTCAAATCAACATATAAAATTTTGTTATTATCTCAGAAAATTCCCTTGTGCCTTCTTCCAACCACTCACTTCATCCAGACTCCAGCCATAGGTTCTCATTTCTATCAACATACCTTAATTTTATATTATTCCTTTACTTCATATAACATAATCCTATGATATGTACTCCATGGTGCCTGGCTTCTTCTGTTCAACATACTATTTTTGAGATTCGTCCATTTTGTTGTGTCTATCAGTAGTTCAGTTGCTTTTCTATTGCTGAATTTCTGAGCATGTTTATTGATTATCTCATTAATGGACACTTGTTTTGTTTCCAGGTTTTTATTACTGTAAGTAACACTGCTATAAACATTCTCATATTATGGATAAATATATATGTTCAAACATATAAACATTCATATAAACTTTCTCTTTTGTGGATGTTTTCATTTCTCTTGGGGAAACACCTAGGAGTGTATGGAAGTTTTCATTTTCCCTGGGTGAACAAGTAAGGGTATTACTGAATCACAATGTAGGTTGTCTTAACATTATAAGAAACTGCCACTGGGCACGGTGGCTCACGTTTGTAATCCCAGCACTTTGGGAGGCCAAGGCGGGCAGATCACCTGAGGTCAGGAGTTCGAGACCAGCCTGGCCAACATGGTGAAACCCCGTCTCTACTAAAAATACAAAAAATTTGCCGGGCATGCTGGTCCATGCCTGTGATCCCAGCTACTTGGGAGGCTGAGGCAGGGGAATTGCTTGAGCCCAGGAGATGGGGGTTGCAGTGAGCCGAGATCACGCCATTGCACTCCAGCCTGGCCGACAGAGCGAGACTCTGTCTCAAAAAACAAAAAGAGAGTTTTCCAAAGTGGTTATACTATTTTACACTTTCTTCCTAATAGACAACAAAGAATAAGATTTCCATTTGCTTCACCTGCTCATCAACATTTAACACTGCCACACTTTTTAATTTTTTCCTCTCTAGTGTAAATTGGTATCGCATTGTGATTTTAATTTTCATTTTCTTTATGACTAAATGATTTGAGTATTTCTACATCTCTTTTTCTGAAATGTTTAAGAATTGTAGGGTTGTTTCCTTTTTACTACTAGTCTTCAAAATTTTTTAATACTAGATGCAAGTCTTTAGTTATATATGTGTATTGCAAAATATTATTCCATCTGCAGCTCCTGATCTTACTTAATTGTCTTTTGATGAGCAGTTTTTAATATTGATGATGTATGGGTTATTAATTATCTTTCTCATGTTAGTAATTTCTGTAACCTGTCTGAAAGTTTGTACTTACCCTAAGGTGACAAATATAGTCTTCTGTGTTTTCTCTTATAAGCAGTATACATTCACCTTTTACATTTAATTCTATAATCTGTCAAAAATTAAATTTTGGACTGGGCACAGTGGCTCATATCTGTAATCTCAGCACTTTGGGAGCCAATGCAGGAAGATTGCTTGAGCCTAGGAGTCTGAGACCAGCCTGAGCAACATAATATGGTGAGACTCTGTCTACAAAAAAATACAAAAAGTAGCCAGGCATGGTGGTATGCACCTGTAGTCCCAGCTATCCCGAAGGCTGAGGTGGGAGGATCACTTGTGCCCAGCAGGTTGAGGCTGAAGTGAGCCAAGGTTATGCCACTACACTTCGGCCTGGGCAACAAAGCGAGATTCCTTCTCTAAAAAAATAATTGATTAAATTAAATTTTGGATATTATGTGAGTTAGGAGGTCAAGGTTTATTTTTGTCTATACATTTATTGAGATGCACAATCTGTGAAAAGACTTTCTTTTCCCTGTTCAGTTACCTTGGTGCCTTTGATTAAAATCTATTCCTGAACTACAAATTCTGTTCAATTGGTCTGTTCATGTTTTAACAATGTATCTTCCAATCATTGAATATCACCACTCAATTAAACCTTCTCTAATTTACCTCAGCAAAGTGTTGTGGTTTAAATGTAGAAGCCCTACATTGTTTTTGTTGAATTTATTTCTATTAGTTTAGGTTTTGGTGTTGGAGATATGCTGACCTTATAAAATAAATGGGGACGTGTTCTTGGGTACTCTACTTTCTAAAATAATTTGTGAAGATTATTATTGTTTTCATCCTTCAATGTTTCATAGAATTCACAAGAACATCTTGTGGGCGTGGGTGTTACTTTGGGAGGATTTTGATAATGAATTCTTTTAATATATAATTGCTATTTATATTTTCTATTTTAACATCTCTTTTCAGTTTTTTGAGTCAGGTAGTTCAAGGAATTTGTTCAGTTCACATAAGTCATCAAATTTATTGGCTTTATATTGTCCATAATATTTCCTTTTGATCATTTCAGTATATAGTAAGATCTATAGATTTATCTCATATTTTATTTTAGATACTGGTATTTATATTTTCTTCCCTTTTGCTCCTTATCATTTTATTTACAGTATTAAAAATTGTATTGATTTTTTATCAATGGAACAACTTTGCCTTTGTTATTTTCCTCTATTATATGTTTTCCATTTTATTGATTTCTGTTCTTAGTCCTATTTTTCATGCTTCTACTTGACTTAAATTTTCCTTGCTTTCCTACTCTCTCATGCTGAAAAATTAAAACATTGAATTTAAATTTTTCTTCTTTTCTAACATAAGAAATTAGAACTATAAATCTCCCTTTAAGCACTGCTTTAGCTGTTTCCCACAATGTTTGCTATGTTGTTTTTCCATTATCATTGCTTGCTATCAATTCTAATTCCCCTTGTCATTTCTTTATTGAGCCTTGGCTCATGTAGAAGTGTCTTGTTTACTTTTCAAATAACTGGATTTTTCTAGATATCTCAGCTATCTTAACTTATTGATTACCAATTTTATTTTATTCTGTTGTGAACAAAGGACATACTCTAGAAGAATCAATGTTTTGAAACTAATAAGAAGTATTTTGTGATCCAGTAGGTGGTCTACCTTGGTAAATGTTCCTTGTGCACTTCAGAAAAGATTGTGGTTTTTGTAGTTCTTGGGTACAGTATTCTACATCAGTTGGATTGAGTTGGTTGATTGTAATCTAGTTGTTCTATCAATTGCTGACAGTGCAGTGTTAAACTCTCCAACTATGATCAAATATTTGTTCTATTTCTCTATTTCTGCCATTTTTGCCTCCTGTATTTTGAAGTCTGACACATATATAATATGTGTAATTATATACAATATATACACACATATAAACACACATATGCAGTACACACACATGTGTGTATATGTGTACACACTGAGGTACACTGCCACACACACATATGTAATCACTCTGACTTCCTGATGAATTGACACTTTTGTCATTTTGAAGCAATGTTCATCTCTGATACTACTTGTCTTGAGGTATATTTTGTCTAATATTAATATAGCCATACTTACCTTTTAAAAGTTACTATCTGCATGATATATATTTTCTATATATTTACTTATCTTTGAAGTCATAAAGAATTGACTTTATGTTTGAAGGACATCTGTTGTAGACAGTATGTAGTTGGGATATGCATTTCTGTTCAGCTTGAGAGTCTCTGGCTTTTAATTAAAGTGCCAGAATCTCTGACTTTTAATTAGAGTGTCTAATTCAGCTACATTTAATTTTATTTTTAATTTTATTCAAATTTTAGTTTTAATTCTATTCAAAATGTTGTTTCATTTTATTCAAAAATGTTGATAGTTGTATAGTTTTTGTTCTATATGGATCTGCCCCCACTTTCTTTTCTTCTTTTTTGTTTTCTGTTCAATTAGATATTTTTGAGTATTCCAGTTTTATTATTCTAGTTAGTTTTTTCATTTTAATGTCTATTTTTGTATTCCAATATGCTTCTGTGACTTACGAAGTCTTCCTAGAGTCAGCATTGTGTATTTCACATTAAATTTGAACAAAAATACACCTTAGAATTAAATAACTCCATTTCCCTCTCCTTTCACTGTTATATTGTCATATATTTTACTTCTATAAACATTATAAAGTTTATGAGACAATGCTGTTATTTTTTAACTTAAACCATCAATTATCTCTTAAAAAAAGAAAAGGAAAAAACGCACAGTAGTCTATTTTACTTATCCAGCTATTTATACCTTCTGGTATTCCTTATCCTTGTTTATTAAGGGTTACAGTATGTCCCCTTTAAATTTATATGTTGAAGTTCTAATTCCCAGAACCTCAAAATTTAACATTACTTGACATAGTCTTTGTGGATTAAATTAATTAAGATGAGGTAAACAGAATGGGCCTTAATCCAGTATGACTAGTGTCCTATATAAAGAGGACATTTGGACACAGAGACACCCACAGGGAAAATGACACACGAAGATGAAGGCAGAGATCAGCTGATGTTTCAACAAGTCAAGAAATACTAAGGATTGCCAATAAAACCCCAGAAACTATGAAAGAGGCATGGAACATACTTTCCTTCACAGCCTCGAGAATTAGAAGGAACCAATCCTGCCAACACCTGGAACTCAGATTCCTAGCTTCCAGAATGGTGAGACAATATATTTTTGTTGTTTAAATCATGGAGTGTGCGGTCCTTTGCTATAGTACCTATAGCAAACTAATACGTTATTTATAAATCCATGTTTTTATCTAGTATAATTTCCTTTTAGCCTTAAAAAATTCTTTAGCATTTATTGTAGTGTTGGTTTACTAAAAATGAAGTCATTTAGCTTTTATTTACCTGAAAATGCCCTTATTTTCACTACATGTAGAATTCTTGTGGATGACTTGGTGAATGATGTGTTGTAGAGAGTCTAGATTATGATGTCTTCTTTTAATTGACACTGAATTTTGTTCTAGCAGATAATTAAGTTGCTAGCAAGTACTTTTGATCCCGTCAACTTCGAGTTTATTCTTTACTGGAAAATAATCTATTTTAGTGTTTTACTTCAGTTCTGGGATATGACTTTTACTCTAGGCTGTTACTTTGGTCCTTACTCTTTCTAACTTACTGAATGTCAGAGGTTCTTCATTCAGTGAGGTCTCTACCCCACAGCTAGATTAGGACCCCAGTGTCTCTCAGCACCATATGACTATTGGCATATCATTCAACTCTCAGACCCACAACACTTGCTTTCTGCAAGGTATTGCAGAATCTTGCCCTGTGATGTGCAGTACTGTCCTTGGCAATACATTTCATAGAACCCTCTCCTGACTTCTGGTAGTTTCTTCCACAGCTACCCTTTCTCTGCCCTGCAAATTACAAGTGTTTCTGCAGCTTTGATCTCCAGTCTCTGCCTCTCACTGTACTCTACTGGGGGTCCACCTTCTGTTGCCATGGTCAGGGGAATGCCTCCATCTAGATGGAAAGGGTTGAACAGGGAGTTCACCACCCCTTGTATTAACTTCTCTCAAGTATCCGGTCCTGCACTGCAGGTTTTTCAATGCCTAAATCAGTTGCCTCGTATATTTTGTATAGTGTTATAGCTGTTTAAAGCAGGATGGTAGTTTCAGACAACTTACTCTATAACTTCTTGTGGTGGCTGGAAGCAGAATTTCCAATGATCATTTGTATTTTATGTCCCTAAACGTTGACATTTTAAATTAATTCTCAGAAAGTCTGGGTTAACAATATAGCCAGAATTTTCTAGCTTCCAAAATGCTAACTAATTAGAAAATCTAGGTGATTTCAAATTTGATTAATTTTTGTCATTAACAGTAAAAGAAAGCTATTGATTTAATTGCTGGACACCTGACAATGAACTTATGTTTTAAAAAATACATGCTGCAAATGTAAAGTCATGCATAAAACTCTAGGTTTTGTTTGATTTAACTAAAGGAGCCATCTAGTTTTCTTATATTAAGCATATTCATCCTGGATTTTGACTGTATGTTTTGTTTGACAATGTTTTTTATCAACACACATACAATTTGATACCTACATTTTGTGTTAAATCCAACCTTCCTCCTTTCTTCTCTTTTCAAAATCTTTCAAAATCTCTCTCTCTTTCAATCTAATGTGATCTATTTTACATCTCCCTGTTCCCTAATCCTCTTCATATTTTCTTACTCTGTAATCCTCCCAATACTTTTGTATTTATTTCTCAGAACTGTGCGTAGTCTGCATCTTTGGAATGACATTCTCCTCTCTGCCTGCAAATCTTGTCTCATCAACAACCTCACACATTTTCCTTGCTGACTCAAAATACTCTGAGCTCCCTCTCTGTATTTCTGTGGGTATACCAAGCCCTTTAGAATCAGTTAAAGGCAAGTTTTTTTTACTGTCCTTAATGTCCCAGACTTGACTCATTCCTTCTTTTCTACAGTTGTCTCTGATCTCCTTTTGGGAATATTCCTGACATAAATGAACTAATCCGTGAAAGTTTAAAAAAGTCATCTATGGAAACTGGCCAGTATTGCAGATTCAAACTAGCTTTCTGACAAGTTATTTTACAAATGAATATTTAAAATACGAAAGTCCAAACTGGAGGAAATAAACAATCTTCTGAAATGGACTTTACAAATAATAATAATAATGATAATATTTAAATAAGAGAGTCCAAACTGGAGGAAATAAACAATCTTCTGAAATGGGCTTTACAAATAATAATAATAATGATAATAATAAAAGACTTATGTTTCCAGTTCCTTTATGTAGCATCCATGCAGGCATTCAAATTACTGCTATTAACTTAAGGTACCACATTAATTTTCAAGAATGTTGCATTTATAACAAGGCAGAAAAAGTCCTGCTTTCTGATAAGTACTTCATATTTTTATTTCAGGTGAACAGAAATTGAATGGAAAAGAGTTTATAAAAAATGTAAGCTGAAAATAAGTAAGCTGCTGACATTCAGTAGAAATGGCAGTTTGCAAGGGAGAAGAAAATTTGGTTCATGCCCAGCATCAAATTTAGCTGCAAGATTATTGGAGAAGTAATGAAAATTTATCTCCTGAGGTCACGTAACGCCTGTTACTAAAGGAGTTCTCAATTATTTGTGAGGTGGATACAAACACATTTGAGGCTTCAGTACATACACCAAAAGATACATTGTGATTATGTTCACCTTATTTTCTAAGCCTACCATCGTGTCACATGGTTTGGCAAGCTGTATATGACACTACAATCAAGATTCTTTTAGAAAATCCAGAATGTTATGATTACCTTATACATAACAGAGAACTGAAAGAGACATCTAACATTAAATGAATATTTACTATTATACATTGGGCATATCACATTGCCTATTTATTTCTAACAACATTGTTATTGGTAGATAAGAAATATTAGTTTCTTCTTTATTATTATCATTATACGTTAAGTTCTGGGATACATGTGCAGAACGTGCACGTTTGTTACACAGGTATACATGTGCCATGGTGGTTTGCTGCACCTATAAACCCGTCATCTACATTAGGTATTTATCATAATGCTATCCTTCCCCTAGTCCCCCACACCCTGGCAGGCCCCAGTGTTTGATGTTCCCCTCCCTGTGTCCATGTGTTCTCATTGTTCACCTCCCACTTATGAGTGAGAACATGCAGTGTTTGGTTTTCTCTTCTTGTGTTAGTTGGCTGAGAATGATGGTCTCCAGCTTCATCCATGTTCCTGCAAAGGACAGGAACTCATCATGTTTTATGGCTGCATAGTATTCCACAGTGTATATATGCCACATTTTTTTCTTTATCCAGTCTGTCATTGATGGGGAATTAGGTTGGTTTCAAGTCTTTACTATTGTGAACAGTGCTGCAATAAACATACATGTGAATGTCTCTTTATAGTAGAATAAATTATAATGCTTTGAGTATATACCCAGTAAGGGGATTGCTGGGTCAAATGGTATTTCTGGTTCTTGATCACTGAGGAATTGCCATACCATCTTCCACAATGGTTGAACTAATTTACACTTCCACTAACAGTGTAAAAGCATTCCTTTTTCTCCATATGATCTCTAGTGTCTGTTGTTTCCTGATTTGTTAATGATCGCCATTCTAACTGGCATGAGATGGTGTCTCATTGTGGTTTTGATTTGCATTTCTCTAATTACCAGTGATGATGAGCTTTTAATTTCATATAAACCAAAAAAAGAGCCTGCATAGCCAAGGCAATCCTAAGCAAAAAGAACAAAACTGGATGCATCACACTACCTGACTTCAACTATACTACAAGGCTACAGTAACCAAACAGCATGGTACTGGTACCAAAGCAGACATATAGACCAATGGAACAGAACAGAGCCCTCAGAAATAATGCCACACATCTACAACCATGTGATCTTTCACAAAGCTGGCAAAAACAAGCAATGGGGGAAGAATTCCCTAATTAATAAATGGTGTTGGGAAAACTGGCTAGCCACATGTGGAAAACTGAAACTGGAACCCTTCCTTATACCTTAACCTTGTATCTTAACTCAAGATGGATTAAAGGCTTAAACCTAAGACCTAAAACCATAAAAACCCTAGAAGAAAACCTAGGCAATACCATTCAGGACATAGGCATGGGCAAAGGCTTCATGACTAAAACACCAAAAGCAACGGCAACAAAAGCCAAAATTGACAAATGGAATCTAATTAAACTAAAGAACTTCTGCACAGCAAAAGAAATTATCATTAGAGTGAACAGGCAACTTACAGAATGGGAGAAAATTTTTGCAATCTATCCATTTGACAAAGGGCTAATATCCAGAATATACAAAGAACTGAAATTTACAAGAAAAAATCAAACAACCCCATCAAAAAGTGGGCAAAGGATATGAACAGTTTCTTCTTAAATATAAAAACAGTTAAGCTATAATAAGTGAAAAGATAATATATAAATCTATGTCAGTCTGATTCCAAAACCTATATTTTAAAAACCTGTATAACCTCACCTTTCAAATAAACAAAGTTAATAAGGAAGCCATTGAGCATTTAGATGAAGAGCATGTAAACTGAAATTAAGAATAGTAATATTTGAAAATACATGTAAGAATAGTAATGAGGAAGCAAGGATTAAAAGACTTTTTGGGCACTATGCTCACTATGTAGCTGATGGGATCAATTATACCTCAAACTTAGCATCACACCATGCGTACTCCCTGAATCTAAAATAAAAGTTAAAATTATTGAAATACAATATTAATGAAACCTACATTTGTAGAATTTGGGAATATTTTTATGATAGTGGAGAGAGGGAAAATTTACAAAGGACTCTAAGTTAATAGTTCTCAATTCTATGAGACCACTAAACTCCCTTTATATGTAAATATTACTAACAACTCCCCTTTGTTTACCTTGCAATGTAATTTTTATATACCCCAAACAAAGTGATTAAATGTTTAAAATGTGACATATAAAAGAGAAATTAAAGGAAAATAATTTATAGCAAATACTAAGGTATATAAATCCTCAACATAAGTAACCTGTGAGGAAATAATAAAGTCAATAAGTTTTGAATGAGTAAATAAATGAAAAAGTAATTCTTCAGACATTTGCATCCACATGAATAATCACTAAAAATGCAACAGCTGTAAATGCAAACTTATGGCCTGCTTGTGTACTTGCTGACTCAAACACCATGAGCAGTGTTGCCAACAATGATATACTTTTCTATAATGGTGAAAAACTCCTGGCAATGTTTGGGGAAAAAGGACAATTTACATAGTGTATGAATTTCTGGAAATTCAATATATATTAAAACTTTGCCAAAAATCCTTTATGTTTTATGTAAAACAGTTAGATTCTGTGCTGAGGAAATTTCTAAAATAGGTTTTTCTTTTTCACCTATCTAAATGTCTAGTAGGACATTTTAAATTCATTCAAAATGTAGAACAATTCGTTGGTGCATGGGCAGCTTGATCTGCAAGATGTGTAGCATTGTAACCCTCTGCATACTCAGTAGTGCTAGCAAACCTGAATTGTTATGATAATCCCAACTCAACAGGCCTTACAAATGTTAAAAATGCGCTAATCAGGAAAGATTTCTCTGAGAGGTTGAGAACTGCAGCACCAAGGTTTTGTGTTTGGGTGTTGGGCATAATGTCGATGCTTTAATCATCAACAAGAAACGCGAGAATGGCCAATTTTGGGGCAGAAGCTAATTAGATCAGTTATAGATTATACTAAGAATAGATGTGGGATATGTATGTAAGGCTACTTATAACAAGTTGGAAGTGAGGAACAAGAATTCAAAGGAGAGGTTAGACAGTAGTTCAGAATTATAGGAATGGGTTAGTCAACAGGAGGTTGTGTGGAAATTACAAAAAAATATGAAGGCAGATCATTTGAAATTATATTTAGGAAAAAGGAAGTAGAATGACAACCAGCAAATGAGATAAACAAGTAAGATACGGAATAATAATAGGAGAACCAGGAGATACTCATTTTAAGAAAAAAAGAAAGATTTAGAAATATTCGTTGATATTTTCAAATATAGTCATGAGTCACTTATGATGGGGATATGTTCTGAGAAATGGATCATTAGGTGATGTCATCTTTGTGAAACAACATAGAGATTACACACACAAATCTGGTTGGTATAGCCTACCACACATCTAGGCTATATGATATAGCCCTGTGCTCCTAGACTACAAGCCTGCACAGCATGTTACTGTACTGATTACTGCAGGCAACTGGAACACAATGCTAACTATTTATGCATTTAAACATATTCAAACATAGAAAAGGTACAATAAAAATATGATTTTATAATATTATGGGACCACTGTTGTAATATTGCCCATTGTTGACAGAAACAATGTTATGCAATACATGACAATATTTGAAAAATTAAAGGAAAATGGGCTAAAAAACTAAGATAATGGGAAAAATTTGGTAAAGTGTTACAACTAAAGACCACATTTACAAGAGAAGGGGGAAGTAGAAACTGAAAACATAGAAACAGGAATATGCCCTGCTTTCTTCACCAGCTCTACTTGGTGTCAGACTGTGAAACATTTAAACTTCAAGTGTCATCCATGGCAGACAGTTGCTGAGAATTTAGAAGAAAAAAAATGTATTAGTGTCTTAGGAGCTACTTTCCACTAATACTTGGAATCTGGAATGAGTCCTATTTCCTTTGCAGTGTCTGGGGGATCACAGATGAGCTCTATGCATGACATCAACTGTATTAGACTGTTCTCAAACTGCTAATAAAGACATGTTCAAGACTGGGTAATTTATAAAGGAAAGAGGTTTAACTGACCCACAGTTCCACGTGGCTAGTGAAGTCTCACAATTATGGCAGAAGGTGAGGGAGGAGCAAAGTCACATTTTACACGGTGTCAGGCAAGAGAGCATGTTCAGGGGAACTGCCCTTTCTAAAACCATCAGATCTCATGAAACTTATTCACTATCATGAGAACAGTAAGGGAAAGACCCAACCCCATGATTCAATTACTTCCCACTAGATGCCTCCCATGACATGTGGGAACCATAGGAGCTACAATTCAAGATGAGATTTGGATGGGGACACAACCAAATCATATCATTCTGCCCCTGGCCCCTCCCAAATTCCATGTCCTCACATTTAAAAGCCAATCATGCCTTCCTAACAGTCCCTCAAAATCTTAACTCATTTCAGCATTAACTCAAAAGTCCATAGTCCAAAGTCTCATCTGAGACAAGGCAAGCCCCTTCTGCCTATGAGCCTGTAAAATCAAAAGTAAGCTAGTTACTGCCTAGATACAGTGGAAGTACAGGCATTGGGTAAATAAAGCTATTCCAAATTGGAAAAATTGACCAAAACAAATGGGCTATAGGACCCATGAAAGTCCAAAATCCAGCAGGGCAGTCAAATCTTAAAGCTCCAAAATGATATCCTTTGACTCCATGTCTCACATCCAGGACACATTGATGCAAGAGGTGGGTTCCCATGGTCTTTGGCTGCTTTAACCCTGTGGCTTTGCAGGATACAGCCCCCCCCACCGCATGACTGCTTTCATGGGTCGGCATTTAGTGTTTGTGGCTTTTCCAGGTGCATGGTGCAAGCTGTTGGTGGATCTACGATTCTGGGATCTGGAGAACAGTGGCTATCTTTTCACAGCTCCACTAGGCAGTGCCCTAGTATTTCCCTTCTGCACTGCGCTATCAGAGGTTCTCCAAGAGGGCTTCATCCCTGCAGCACACCTCTGCCTGAACATCCAGGCATTTCTATACATTTTCTGAAATCTAGGCAGAGGTTCCCAAACCTCAGTTCTTGAGTTTTGTGCACACACGGGCACAACACCATGTGGAAGCTTCCAAGGCTTTGGGCTTGCACCCAAACAATGGCCTGAGCTGCACATTGGTCCCTTTTAGCTATGGCTAGAAAATAGGGCACCGAGTCCCAAGACTGCACAAAGCAGGGGTGCTCTGAGTCCAGCTCAGGAAACCATTTTCCCTTCTAGGCCTCCAGGCTTGTGATGGGAGGGGCCACCCCAAAGGTCTCTGACATGCTCTGGAGACATTTCCTCCATTGTCTTGGTGATTAACATTTGGCTCCCTTTTTACTTATGCAAATTTCTGCAGCAAGCTTGAATTTCTCCCCAGAAAATGGGATTTTCTTTTCTATTGCAGCATCTGCCTGCAAATTTTTTAAACTTTTAAGTTCTGCTTGGTCTTGAACAATTTGCCACTTAGAAATTTCTTCCACCAGACACCCTAAGTCACCTCTTTCAGGTTCAAAGTTCCACAGACTTCTAGGGCAGGGGCATAATGCTGCCAGTCTCTTTATATAGCAGAGTGACCTTTACTCCAGTTCCCAACAAGTTCCTCATCTCCATCTGAGATCCACCATCTCCATCCACCTCAGCCTGAACTTTATTGTCCATATCCCTATCGGCATTTTGGTCAAAGCTATTCAACAAGTCTCTAGGAAGTTTTGATCTTTCTCACACTTCCCTATCTTTTTCAGAGCCCTCTAAACTGTTCCAACCTCTAACTGTTACCCAGTTCCAAAGTTGCTTCTACATTTTTGGGTATCTTTACAGCCATGCCCCACTACCCTGTCCATTTTCATACTGCTATAATACCTAAGACTGGATAATTTATAAAGGAAAGAAGGTTTAATGGACTCACAGTGCCACATGGCTGGAGAGGCCTCACAATCATGGCAGAAGGTGAAGGAAGAGCAAAGTCAAATCTCACAGTGGCGGCAGGCAAGACAGCATGTGCAGGGGAACTCCCCTTTATAAAAGCCATCAGATATCGTGAGATTTATTCACTATCACAAGAAAGCATGGGAAAAACCTGTCCCCATGATTCAATTACTTCCCACTGGGTCCCTCCCACAACACATGGGTATTTCAAGAACTACAATTCAAGATGAAATTTGGATGGGGACACAACCAAACCATATGAGCCACCTAGGACTTTTATAGCTAGAGAGGTCTTAATCTCTTGGCCTCAATCGATTTGCCTCCCTTGGCTTCCCAAAGTGTGAAGATTATAGGCATGAGACATTGCACCTGGCCTGCACAGTGTTTTAGAGGCAGAGGTCATGTTTTATTTCTTAAAATGGGTAGTGGGTAGGTGTTTGTTTTATGATTATTCATAATAAATATATTATTTGTGCGTATTAAATATTTAACATGCATAATAAGGTATATTTTTAATGGGACAATAGTAATATCATCAACAACTCAATTATTTGTTAATTGTACATCATTTTCCAGCTGCTGTGATAGATAATTTCACAGAAACTCTGCAATATAGTGATTGTTGTTTTAATGCTATAGAAAATCTGATAATAGTGAATTACAAGCAAGTGCTATAGAGTCAAAGGGCTTGGGTTGAAGTCTATGTAATCTTCTACCTACTAGCTGTGTATTCTGGGGTAATTCATGTGATGTCTTTATGCCTTCAATTCTTCACCTGTAAAATGGAGATAAGAAAGCTATCTACCTCAAAGACTGAGTATGAAATAATCCATGTACAACAGTGTTACTGTGATCTTTATTCCTTTTATTGTTCTTTTCTTTTTGTGTTGTTTTGTTTTGTTTTTGAGGCAGAATCTCACTCTGTTGCCCAGGCTGGAGTGCAATGGTGCAATCTAAGCTCACTGCAGCTTTAACTTCCCAGGCTTAAGAGATCTTCCCACCTTAGCCTCCTAGTTGCTGGGACTACTATCACATGCCATCATGCCCAGTTAATTAATTTATTTATTTTTTTATTGTTTGGTAGAGATGGGGTCTCCCTATTTTGCTCAGGCTGGTTCAAATACCTGAGTTCAAGCAATCCTTTCTCCTGGGCCTCCTAAAATGCTGGGATTGCAGGTGTGAACCACTGCACTGGCCCCTTATATTATTCTTACCTAATGGCATCATTTTGCATGGTTCCAAAGTCTGTGGTGTTCTACCGTTTAATTTAAAGGAAGAGATAAGCAGATATGGAAAAGTAGACTAAGAGAGTAAGGAAAATTAATAGATCAAGGTCTCAGCTGTAGGAAAGAATGGAGCAATTTAATCTCTTTTGTAGTTTAGGCTAATAATAAGAGTTTGTAGTAGTTAATTTCCTTTCAGAAGTAAATATGCCTTTTGAAACAAGAGATTTCAAATGAAATACATCTAGAGGATTCTGTTTTGTACCAACTATAAACATATTTGATTAGCTTTCATAGAAAGACTAGCAATGTTTTTGCTGAGGTATCCATCAGATCATATTTTTCCTTTCTTCAAATATTACACTTGATACATTATCCCGTAAGGAGAAAGATGTTCAGTTTTCCGTATTTTAAAACAGTATAAGTAAAACATCTTATACATGAAACCCTAAGTAAGGGCCAGATCAATGGCTATTACTTTTACTTGAAAACATTTTAATCTAAAATAAGTCTGTAAGCACTTTAAAAAAATTGAACATAGTTTCCATGAAGTATATGCTAGGGGTTGCCAATTGCCAATCAATAGAAAATAGATTATTCAGACTATTCATATCTCAATTGCTATATTAGAGACACTGCAACATAATGATTAATGATATAGATTCTGGAGCCAGAGTACTTAGCTTTGTCACTCACTATCTCTCTTACCACGAACATACTACTTAACTTCCTTGTGACTGTTTCTTCACTTTTAAAATGGGAAAACTAACAGTGTTGACTGCATAGGAGTTGCAAAATTAGGTGAGTTAATATGCTATAGCATGCTGGTCTTAGGAGCATGCTGGTCTTAGGAGTGTGCCAGACGTTAGTAAGCACTCAGTCAGTACCGAATATGATTATAATTGCAGTTATTTCTTTATACTATTGATACTGTCTTATATGAGAAGAGTTCATTATAATTCATAAGTGATTGTAAAACAAATGATGTGAGGTAAGGCAAATTGCTTATTCAATTTACACTGATTTTTTAAAAAATACCATGTAACAAACTCTTCTACATTTAAGTTGGGAGAAGACAATGGAAGCTGAAATAATCTTTTAGGTGAAGTGTGGCTTAAATATGTACATACACTTTGAAACAACAATTCACTTATTTTTTTCCTACCAATAAATTGCAGATATGTGTGCAAAAAAACAGATATAAGATGCCGGGCGTGGTGGCTCACGCTTGTAATCCCAGCATTTTGGGAGGCTGAGGCAGGTGGATCACGAGGCCAGGAGTTCAACACCATCCTGGCTGAGATGGTGAAACCCTGTCTGTACTGAAAATACAAAAATTCACCGGGCGTGGTGGTGCACGCCTGTAATCCCAGTTACTCGGGAGACTGAGGCAGAGAATTGCTTGAACCCGGGAGGCGGAAGTTTCAGTGAGCCGAGATCACACCCCTGCATTCCAGCCTAGGCGACAGAGCGAGACTCTGTCTCAAAAAACAAAACAAAACAAAACAAAACAAAACAAAACAAAAACAGATATAAGAAGGCTTAGGACATTATATTTAATAATACTAGCAACATGGCAATACCTAAATATTCAACAATGAGGAATTAATTTATTAAATCATGTTTTAATAATGTATGATGTTAAAAATAATGTTATTAAAATATTTATTGCCTGATTGGTAAATGTTATGTAAAAATCAAATAGTTATAAAACAGTATGTACATTATTATAATGTATAAATTTAAACAAACATAATACTATTTACATATGAATTGCATTACAACAACCTACTTATAATGGGGCATTTCATTCATGGCATTATGGGTTACTTTTTCCTTCGTACTTTTATGTATTTTGCAAGTGTTTGTAATTAAACATATATTAGTTTTATATTCATATAAGATTGTTAAAATAAAATATGACTATGAATATAGAAATATGTGAAATTCAAGTCACAAATATAAGAATATTCATGTTGACAAAATCATTCCAAAATGAAAAAAACAGTCAGTTCAAACACGTTTTCCCTCTGATAGAGTCAACAAACACACCTTAGTTGATTAAATGACTTCAAAGAGGATGGAAATTTTAAAATAAATTATTAGTTATTCCATAATGTATACATACTTCAAAAAACCATGTTGTACTCAATAAATATACATGATCTTTTCTTTCAATATAAACAAAACAATAAAATCATTAAAAAATGTGTCACAGGCCTAACCTTTTAGGTGGTTTTTTATTAATTAACATTAGCCAGTTACTAACTTAATTGTGATTTGATTATTTATAATAAAAGATAACACAACTATAAACAGATCATTATGTGGATCAATTTATATGCTGAAAACATTGATATTCATTTCATTACTAGAAACTTCATCTATTAAAATGTAGAACTCCTGTACACTTATTGATTGATGTGTTTTCAAAAATCATTTATCAAATACTTTCTGTTATTAAGGCCCTAGGCTAAGCAGTGAACTAGTGGAATGCATTGCATAGTTCTTGCTCTATAGGAAAGTACACAACAAGTTATAATACAGTGTGTTATACTACATTGTATCATATGTGTTACAAATAATGTTTTCAATGTAGTTGGATATAGTTATAATAAACCCTTGTATTATGTATCAGCACTTAAAAGTGAAATGAAGTATACTGTGCTGTATTAACTCTTTCTAAAGACTTGCAACCTTAGTATTGAAAAATTTCACTCAGCAACTCAATCAATACTCCACATCCAAACAGACACAAAATAGATACCATATTCCAAATTGTGATGCAAAGGTTTTAAAAACCTTAAAGTCAAATATTATCTTATCAATCTAATTTTATGAAAATCAGCATAAACCTACTTCAGTAGTTATTGATCACTCACAGATGTGGTAAATATTGCTGGATTGCTAAAGATAGCAACACTTGAAATTTGAGAACTGATATAAAAGTAGAATACTTGTCCAATTAAATGTTTTTAACACTTTTCAAGCTCTGTATTTGAAAAATAGATGTTTAGATGCTTGACATAATCAGTATTAAATGTTTTAAGGTATAAAAGGATGAGAGCATATTTGGATTTTAATGTCATTGCCATTCTATAGGAGGAGTGTATAATCAGTCAGTCATAACTTTGAGTTGAAAAGAGATTTTTATAATTCAAATCAGAAAAAGAAATATTCACTGAATCATCACAAATATAGAAGTGGTTTTGACTTTGATGCCACTCAAAATTAGTGAGAAAAATAATGTCAAAATCATGAGATAGGAGGGGCCAGGGAAACAAGTCTATAACTACAATTCCAGTAAGGTGTCTAGGAGAGAACAATGCAGTTCAGGAGAGAAGCAACAATAATCCTCTAAAGCACAGAGGCTCAGGATGACAGCACAGAGAGGAGAGTGAAGCACTTAGCTGGGATTTGCTCAAAGACAAGACGAACTCCCCATTGTAGGAAAAGTTAGGCATGAGATTGCTAGTGGTCCCCCTTGCCACTATGGATGCCTGCTATTCCAGCTACAGGAGAGACCCGCAGTCCTCAAAGACCATGAGCTCAGCATAAGGAGCTGCCTGCATTTCTGGCAGCTGCATTGCTCAAGCGAAGGAAGTCACACTGGGTACCCTCAACTGCCAAGTACACAACCTGCTGTAGCACAGTACCATTTGAGAACAGAGTCACTGCTGGAGTATATTCTGTACTAGAAGCGAATACCCCTGAGCATCTCCACATCTCTGAAGTCCCATGATCATCCCACCACACCCATATGAAAGGCTGCAGTGTCATGACCCCAACTAGACTCAGAAGTACAATCATGAACCTGGCACCTGAGCCCACTCAGCACCATTCACACTAAAAATGAGTGGCCCAGCATAGCAGGGAGGTTGCTCTCACAAATGGGTGAAGCAAAGCATGTGAACCCAGGGCCCAAGGATCGGCTATCTAACCACAATGCCACTGCTGATCCTGAACACCACGTGCATTTCCTGGGACCAAAGGCTGGGCTGCCCAGCACCTGCTGCAACAGGCAACCTTGTTCTTTTTACAAATGGAGCTGCTGTGTGCCACGCTCACACAGAACCAAAGCCAAAAATGCCTTACCCAACTTATTCTACAGGGCATATCTACAGGAAAGTCTTTTCCTGTGAAGGCTATTCCATAAAATTGGAATTGGCTACTATTCCATCAGATTTGCAGATATCAACATAGGAACACAAAAACATGAAAAAACAAGGAAACATGATACCTGTAAAGGAACACAATGATTTTCCAGTAACAGAATCCACAGAAAAGTAAATCTATGAAATGCCTGAAAAAATAATTCAAAATAATGATTATGAGGAAGGTTTAGTAAGACACAAGAGAAAACAGATAGATAATGTAACAAAATCAAAAATACAATTCACTATCAGAATGAGAAATTCAACAAAGAGATAATTATTATAGAACTTAACAAGAAGTACCTAACAGGAAATGTGGAGCTGAATAATTCAATGATTGAAATAAAAAAGAAAAGCAAGAGCGTCAAAAACAGACAAGTTTAAACAGAAGAAAGAATTTCTAAACTTTAAGACAGGTCTTTTGAAATAACTTTGTGAGAGAAAAAAAGAAATTTAAAAAACAAAGAAAACTTAAGAGACTCGTGAGACAAAAATATGAACACATACTCACATTATGCGAATTTCAGAAAAAGAATATATAAAGAAAAAGCATAGAAAATATATTTGATAAATAGTAACTGAAAAATTTATCTCATCTCCGAGAAGATATGAATATTTAGATCCAGGGAACCCAAAAGTTTCCAAATAGTTTCAACCCACAAAGGTCCCCTTTGAGGCACATTATAGTTAGAGAAGTTTAAAAACAGCAAAAGTGTCAAGTCACATGTTAAGTAATCCCCATTTGGCTAAAAGCATATTTCTCAGCATGAATCTTACAAGCAAGAAGAGAATGGGATGATATAAATGCTGAAAACAAAACAAAACAAACAAAACAAAACCTACTAGCCAAGAATAGTGTGCCCAGTAAATCTATCCTTCAGACATGAAGGAGAAATAACGTCTTTTCTAAATAAGCAAAAATTGAGGAAATTCATCACCATTCGACTGTCCTTACAAGAAATACTTAAGGGAGTCCTGCATCTGAAAGAAAAAGGGCAATAACTGCCATCATGGAAGCACACGAAGTGATAAAAATCACTTGTGGATCAAATATGCAAATAGGCATAAGAAAGAAATTAAACTTTATCACCACAGAAAACCAACAAATTTGAAAGACAACAATAAAGAAAGGAATAAAGAACATTCAAAACAGCCACAAACCAATTACTAAATGAAAGGAGTTAGGCTTCACTTCTTAATAATAACTTTGAGTGTAAACAAATAAACTTCCCAATTAAAAGATATAGACTGGCTAAATAAGTAAAAAAATAAAAATAAAAATAAAACGACCCAATGATAAGAAACCTATAGGAAACTCATTTCATCTGTAAAGGCACACATAGGCTGAAAGTAAATAAATGGAAAAAGATATCCTACACTGATATGGTTTGGCTCTGTGTCTCCACTCAAATTTCATGTTGAATTGTAATCCTCATATGTCAGGCCAGGGACCTGATGGGAGGTAACTGGATCATGGTGGGAGGTAATTGGATCACTGTTCTCATGATAGTGAATGAGTTCTCATGAGATCTGATTATTTAAAAGTGTGGCACTTTCCCCTCTCTCCTGCCACCATGTAAGATGTGCCTTGCTTCCCCTTCCCCTTCCACCATGATTGTGAGTTTCCTGAAGCCTCCCCAACCATGTGGAAATGTGAGTCAATTGAACATCCTTTCTTTGTAAATTATCCAGTCACAGGTAGTTCTTTATAGCACTGTGAAAACAAACTAATACAGAAAATTAGTACCAAGAGAAGCGGGACATTGCTATAAAGATGCCTGAAAAAGTGGAAGTGACTTTGGAACTGAGTAACAAGCACAGGTTTGAACAGTTTGGAGGACTCAGAAAAATACAGGAAGACACGGAAAAGTTTGAAACTCCCTAGAGACTTGCTGAATGGTTGTGACACAAATGCTGATAGTGATATGGTCCAGGCTGAGGTGGTCTCAGATGAACACGAGGAACTTATTGGGAACTGTATAAAATGTCACTCTTGCTATGCTTTAGAACAGAGATTGGTGGCATTTTGACCCTGCCCTACAGATCTGTGGACCTTTAAACTTGAGAAAGATGATTTAAGGTATCTGGTGGAAACAATTTCTAAGCAGCAAAACATTCAAGAGGTAATCTGGCTATTACTAAAACTGTACACTAATATGCACAAAGACAGAGATAGTCTGAATTTGGAACTTATATCTAAAAGGGAAGCAGAGCCTAAAAGTTTGGAAAATGTGCAGCCTGACCATGTGGGAGAAGAGAAAACCCCATTTTCTGGCGAGAAATTCAAGCCAGATACAGAAATTTGCATAAGTAACAAGGAACCAAATGTTAATCACCAAAATAATGGGGAAACTGTCTCCAGGGCATTTCAGAGATCTTCACAGCAGCCTCTTCCATCACAAGTCTGGAGGCTTAGGAGGGAAAAATGGTTCTGTGGGTTGGGCCCAAGGCCCTGCTGCTCTGTGCAGCCTTGGGACATGACACCCTGCACCCTAGCTGCTCCAGCTCCAGCCATGGGTAAAAGCAGCCAAGGTACATTTCGAGTCATTGCTTCAGAGGGTGCAAGCTCCAAGTCTTGACAGCTTCTACGTGGTGTTGGGTCTGTGGATACACAGAAGGCAAGAATTGAGATTTGGGAACCTCTGCCTAGATTTCAAAGGATGTATGGAAATGCCTGGATGACCAGGCAAAATTCTGCTGCAGGGGCAGAGCCCTAATGGATAACCTCTATTAGGGCAGTGCAGAGGAGAAATGTGGGGTTGGGGCCCTCACACAGAGTCCCCACTGGGGCACTGCCTAGCAGAGCTGTGAGAAAAGGGCCACCATCCTTTAGGCCTCAGAATGGTAGATCCACCAACAACCCAATTGTGAGCCTGGAAAAGCCACAGGCACTCAAATCCAGCTTGTGAAAGCAGCTGTGGGGGCTGTACCCTCCAGAGCCACAGGAGTGGAGCTGCCCAAGTCCCTGGGAGCCCACCACTTGGATGAGCATACCCTGGATGTGATGTGAGACATGGAATCAAATTTTGGAGCTTTAAGATTTAATGGTTACCCTGCTGGATCTTGGACTTGCATAGGGCCTGTAGTCCCTTTGTTTTGGCCAATTTCTTCCATTTGGAATGGAAGAATTCATCCAATGCCTGTACTCCTATTGTACCTTGGAAGTAACTAACTTGTTTTTTATTTTACAGGCTCATAGGTGGAAGGGACTTGCATTGTCTCAGATGAGACTTTGAATCTTGACTTTCGGATTAATGTTGGAATGACTTAAGACTTCGGAGGACTGTTGAAAAGGCAGAATAGTATTTTGGAAGGTAAGAATGACATGAGATTTGGGAGAGGCCAGTGGTGAAATGATATGGTTTGGCTCTCTGTCCCTACACAAATCTCATGTTAAATTATCATCCCCACATGTCGGGGGGTGGGGGGCGGAACCTGATGAGAGATGATTGGATCATGGGGGTAAATTTCCCCATGCTGTTCTTCTGATAGAAAGTGAAGTCTCATGAGATCTGATACACTTGCCCTCTCTCTCTCTCCTACTGCCATGTAAGATATTCCTTGCTTCCCCTTCGCCTTCTGCCATGATGTAAGTTTCCTGAGGACTCCCCATTTATGCAGAACTGTGAGTTAATTAAATCTTTTTTCTTTATAAATTACACAGTCTCAGGTAGTTCTTTAAAGCAATGTGAAACAAACTAATACATACACAAACAGAAACCAAGAGTGAGCAGAAGTACCTATACTTATATCAAATAAAAGACTTTAAATCAAAAGCTACCAAAAGAGAAAAAAGAAGTCATAATGTAATGTTAAAGGGATCAGTTCAGAAAGAGGATATAACAATTGTAAATACATAGGCACCCCAAATCAGAGCACATTGATATGTGAATACAATATTATTATATCTAAAGAGAGAGAGAGATTCCAATGCAAAAATACCTGGGGACTTCAACATTCAACTCTAAACTTTTTTTTTCAGTTTTTTTTTTTTTTCCAAAAAAGAGGAACTTTGGAAACCATACAAATACATGAGAATTAAACAACATGCTCCTGATCAACCAATGAGTCAATGAAAAAATTAAGAAAGAAATTGAAAAGTTTCCTTAAACAAATAAAAATAGAAACATAATATACATAACCCATGGAATACAGCAAAAGCAGTACTAAGAGAGAAGCTGCAATAAATGTCTACATCAAAAAAGTAGAAAGATTTTAAATAAATAACCTAACAATGCACAATGCATCTCAAGGAACTAATAAAGCAAGAACAAACCAAACCTAAAAGTAATAGATAGAGATAATAAGAGCAGAAAAGAAATAAACAAATAGAGACTTAAACAGAAATCTGAAAGCTTTTTCTTCAAATAAAATAAAAACTTGTTTTTTGAGAAGGTAAAACAAATCAACATAACATTAGCTAGACTAAGATAAAAGAAAAGAAGACCCAAATATATAAAATAAAAAACAATAAGACATTACAACCATGCCACAGAAATGCAAAGGATCGTTAGAGAATAATTTGAACAACTATACACTAACATACTGGAAAACCTAGAGGAAATGGATAAGTTTCTGGACACATAGAACATATCCTGACTGAACCATAAAGAAATAGAGACTCCGAACAGATCAAAAATGAATAATGAGATAGAATCAGTAACAAAAAGTATCCCCAATAAGAAGGGCTAGGAATAGATGACTTCAATGCTGAATTCTATAAAACTTTTAAAGAACTAACACACAGTTTTCAAAATATAATTCCAAAAAAAACAATAAAGTAGAGAGAATTTGTCCAACACATTCTATGAGGCCTGCATTAGCCTGATACCAAAATCAGGTGAGAACACATAAACGAAATAAAACTACAGGCCAATATCCCTGATTAACAGAGATGTAAACATTTTCAATAAAATACTAGCAAATCAAATCCAACAGTACATCAAAAACAGTATACACTATGATCAAGTGGGATTTTTCCTGGGAATGCAAGAATGGTTGAACATATGCAAATCTATAAATGATATACATCACATCTAACAGAATTAAAAACAAAATCCATATGCTCATCTCAATGGATGCAGAAAAAGCACTTGACAAAACTTAACTTTTCTGCAAGAAAAGATCTCAATGAATTAGGTTTAGAAGGAATGTATTTCAATATAATAAACGCCATATATAACAAACCTAAAGCTAACATCATACTGAATGAAGAAAAACTGAAAGTCTTTTGTCTAAGAGCTGAAAGAAGGCAATGATGCCCACTTTTTCCAACTTTTGTGAAACATAGTGCTAAAAGTCTTAGCCACGGCATTAGGCAATAGAAAGAAATAAAGAGCATTAAATTGGAAAGGAGGAAGTCAAACTGGTTTTGTTTGCAGATGTCATAATGTTATATATAAAAAACTGAAAGACTCCACCAGCAACCTACCACTTAAAGCTGATAAATGAATTCAGTAAAGTTGCAGAATACAAAATTAATATACAAAAACAGTAGCATTTCCATTCACCCATACTGAGACTAGCTGAAACAGAAATGAAGAAAGCAATCTCATTTATAACAGCTACAAAAACAAAAAAAGATACCTAGGAATAAACTTAATCAAAGAAGTAAAAGAGCTCTACAACGAAACCTGTAAACCACTGATGAAAGAAATTGAAGAGGACACAAGCAAATGAAAAGACATTCACACTATCCCCATAAAAGTTAAGTTATACACTTCTGTTAGAATTCTCAGGAAGGAAGCACTTTGTATCCATTGTGGTTACTAGGCTGGGATGAGGTAAGTTTGAAACTACCACAGGCCATCTCATGTAGAGACTGCCTGGAGGGAAGTAGAGCTAAGGAATGAAGAGAGACAAATTCCTAATAATATTTGCAATCCATGGTATCCATCTTTACCTAAGGAAAGGAGAATATTATTATAAAAAATGACAGGAGTTGAGGAGAGCAGGCTGCATACCATCAGAATTTATACATTTCCTTTATGTTTTCTTTTTGCTCAAGTGGGTTTGAATTAGATTTTTATATCTGAAAGAATCCTGATTAATATGGTAGGTATTTTCTAATTGCTAGATGGAGAAAGGCTTGCTGAGCAAAAAAGAAAGGAAAGAAATTTCAAAAGAAAAGATGTAAAGATGACACCGATGTCAGTAGATAAAGCCACTGAGATGCTTCCCATAAGACCCTTTAAATTAGGAAAATAAGATTTCTCTGTGTAAATTTAACCAAGAAATCAAGACCTAATGAATAAGAATTAAATATGCAAAATCACATTAAAGATAGAATGTGAATTTTATTCTGGCATACAATCTTCTGAATTTTAAAGGAAATAGATGGCTTTTTTCTTTGTGAGGCCTGACATTTAAAAGGTTCCTTAGAATTCCAGACAAAACATCTTCAATGGGTCATTTTGTTATTATTATTTTTGATCCAAGGAATTAAACCCATACCATTTGATCCAAATGCCACATGAGTAGTCACATCTTCTTCCCTTTTGTGCTTTATGATGAGGCACTCAATTTGTAAAACTCTGTGCCGAGTGGAGAAGCTCAGGAAAAAAGAGACATTCCTCTAACCTGTTGAAAATCCACCAGGGCTTCTGTATCCACATGAGGGGAGAAAGGTTGACTAAGATTATTTTTAGTGAGCTGAAAACATTGTACATTAATTATAAAATTGCAGGTTAAATAAGCTAACAAAAAGGAGGACAGGAAATTAAGACAGAGGCAGTTTTGAAACCAAGGGATTTCTCCTATTGCTGTAGCAGATGCTGGATTTCCTGCTGTGTTCCCTCAGAGAGATGTCTGCATTTTCTAAAGTCAGATTTAGAAAATCTGAATCTGTTCAGGAATCTCATTGTTCAGGAATTTCATTGTATGAGTTTTAAAATACACACTAGCACATAAGTCATTTAAGTGCATTCTGGAAAAATACGTTATATTTGTCTAATCAAGTCTTTGGTCTATAAAGTATTGAATAATTGGTTTGATTAAAAACAAAACGTAACCATGTCAATTTGTTATTTTACTGTCACATACAGCTCAAATACTTGGTCTCCGAACCAAAGTAATTCCGTAAGTTCGGTAAACAAGCACATAAGACGTAATAGTGTTTTACAATCTCCCTACCAAACCTGCACTGCTTGTTTCACCAAATATGCAGTTGATTTTATGGAATTAATCAACCTAGTAAGTCAAAATGTTTTATTCAGTCACTTTGTGTTAAGCCAGCTAACTATTAAGATAAATAGCTATAGCACCACATTGAAATTAAAATAAGAACACTAGGATTTTTTCCTGCAAAAGAACAGAACAGAAAATGCCCACCATTAACTGCCTCCATTTTAGGATGCAAAGATTAGAAACAAGCTGGGCTACATAGGTAACATCAGAAAAGGATTTATTTCCATTCTATGTCAATTATGGCCCTGGGGTTTTACAAAATTTATTACAGCTTTAAAATGCTGGTTGGCGAACTATTTTCAGAACTTGCCAACAGAACCACTTTAGCATCCTTCAGACCCTTTTTGCTCTTTGAAGTCTGCACTGTGGTCATATCCAGTGCCCACAGTACTGTCTCCAGTCTGTTTTCTCTGACCCCTGGGAACTTCTGTAATAATGATGTTGGGCCTTTGATATATTCTTTCAAATTTTTTGATCTTGAAAGTAGAAAATAAATATATCTGCTTAGTTCTAAAACCATTCTCACAGAAGAAATCTGTATTCACCTGCTGTTTCTTTCCTTGAATGGTTTTGTTTTCTATTGAATCCTTTTTATTTACAAAATATAATAGAATATAAGAACTGTGTTATGATATTTTGGGTTTCCTTTGGCACCCCAGTTAACTGGCCAAGCAGCAATAGCCAGATATTTGAGTAGTGGAAGTGAAGGGGGCCAGAAAGTAAAATCAAAAGGCTTGCTTCCGCAAGAAATGTTAACATAACAGTAATGAAAACAAAGCCAACATGGAAATGTAACAGGAAGCTGATGGTTCGAGGCAGCCTGGAAACCACCTTTATAATGATCCAGTTTGAACCTTCAAGGGCCATGTCAACTGATTATCTTCGTTCCATTCTAGTAGTTGGTTCCTCTGTCAGGAAGCCCAGGAAATCAGATGAGATTAGTGCCCAGCGAAAACAATGTAGACCCACAGAAGGGGCCCTCTTTTCCTCATTTTTGAGAATCCTTTTAATTTCATGATCTGTGGAGAATTGGTGAGTTACGTTTGCAGAAGCACTTGCCATTCAGTCTAAAAATGATTGCAATAAAAGGCTTAGAATTCAAGCAGAATTGGAATAGACCCACAAAAAATAATTTTCAGAGGGTACCCTTATATAGGATAATTGATAAAGGAATATCAGAAAAAGATTACTAGGTTGGAGTAAAAAAAATGGTTAGTGTCCTACTGTTAAACTGTAAGGTTAACTTTTCTACAGCAGAAACTGTTTCTAGTTTTACCCGATAAAAAAAATCTCAAAATTCACATATAACTGTACAGTCTTAACTCTTAATAAGTAATAAATAACAAAGTCAAACAATAATATATCCTTCTAAAACATTAACGTTGGTTCTGTGATTCTGTTAAACAATGCTTTAGTGTGACATTGAAAAGATAGGCATCCTTTTGCTTATTTACAAGGTTTGAACCCCTTTTCCTACCAATACTAAGCAGAGAGGAAAGAAGCATTTCTTGGTCTTTATAAATAAGATGCACCATTATCTGCTCAATGTGTAATAAATGATTAGTCTCATTTTTCCCGTTGTGCCCACTGATTGTTTTTAAAATATTGAACCTATTTTTACCTATTTAGCTCCTTGAGAGAAACTCATCTATGTAGATTTATAATATTTAAAATCTTCAAAAGCACAATGGCTAAACTTGGTGCTAGAAGATTTTTTAAAATATATATAACATGTGATTTCAGATGAAAGACAAGGACTGGATAGACATTACCTGGTTTGGTGGATGTAATAGAAGGAAAAAGATTAGAAGGGGCATTGGAGAAAAACTCTAATATTGAAACCCAAAGAAGTTGATGAAATGTCTTTCTCTGAGTCAGATTTGGATTGGGATATTGTGACTTCTAATAGCTAAAAAATTTCTCCATGTACCTGTGAGCTAACCAGTCTTTGCTGTTTCTAATTTTCCTTTAGTCCTACGAGGCCATGGGCAGTACATAGAAAAATCTGGGGACCAATTATAGCTAGATACTGATTGACAGTGATGTCTTGTATAACTGATTAATTTAGGGATTTGTCTCAAGAAATTATCAATCACATCTTTGAATCTCTCTGGCATTAAACATGACAATAGGCCTGACTTAATCTCATCCTTATTGAAAAAAAATCATCTAGTAAGCCTTGCCCTCATGCTATTGAAAACAATGGAAATAGACATTATCTCTGCTTCTATAAAAAAGTTAACTCTTGGTAGCCAATGGCACAAGCAAAAAATTTCAGAACATTTAACAAGTATGAAAATTAAGACAATAGTGGCGTGTATCTGTATAAATAATTGATCATTTCAAATTTTACATATTGCTGTATTAACACTACCCTTACTTTTAAAAATACATTAATTGGTCATCCACATGAGGCAGTATTTAATCCCCTAGAAAGAGCTTATTGATCCCTAGTCTTTTCTGAGAGTTAGTTTCTGTGTGTGATTGTGTATATTAAGTGTACGTGTCAGAGAGAAAGATAATATTTTTTATTTTTACTTTTCAAAGTAAGAGTCAGTCTAGGTGATGTCAGACAGATAATATAGTCCGGAAAGCCAGGAAGACAGAACATGGGAGCCCTGAGGTCCCTGATCTGTGACCTATGATTTGGAGAAGAGTCCCTCAAAAGACCATGTGATCCAGTAAGTTTCCAGTGAGAATGTAATTTCTTGAGGAGCAGATATGAAGAATACAAAGATGGAAGTGTGGTTTAATGTCGCCAGACTGCCACTATGCAGGGAAATCTGTCCAGCAGTATGCAGGGTACCAAGTGTAAATGTTCATAAATGGAAGAAAGATTCTAAAAAGTAATATAGTAAAATGACTTCAGTAAGATTATTATTTTTGCACACTAGATGGTAGATTTTTAAAAATACTGAACTAGTCTGAGTAACTGCTATAGCAAAAATTATTCTATACTCTTCACAGTGAACCCTGTGATGACAGTCTGGACTCAAGGAAGAAAGATATAAGTCTGTCCATTTAGGCTGACATAGACTTAGAGGAAGAAGAAGCATAGCAGGTGACAGGGATGGGTCAGTAGTAGACAAAAAGAGGCAGAGTAACATGGTGTTGAAAGAGCAGAGGAAGGAATGAAAACAGGAGGTGAAACCAGCGTAGAAGATCTGGACAGACTCACAAATTAGCCCTGTGGAAGACCAAACAATGAAGTCATAGATGTGGAGATATCTGTAAACTAAGACACTTCTTGGGGGAGAGGCATCAGACTGGCCAAAATATTTGAGAAAAGATTCATCACAATAGGGGTGCATCTTCTTGATAATTGGGAAAATTATCAAGACTTTACTAGATTGAGTAGGGAAATCGCTATAAAACAATTAATGTTGAGAACTTAGTTAAAAATTAATAGGTATGAAAAAGCAACAAACTTGACAAATTAAAAATAAAATCTAAGAGGAAATAGAAAAATGGAAAAGTATAAAATAAGATTTTTCCCTCAGTTCTATTGTACATTTCTTTGCTCCTACAAAGTGCCAACTAGTAATAACCCAGGATTTACAGTGGGTGCCCCTCAGAGTTGAGAACATTTTTCAAATGCCAAAATAAATTTTCTAATCTGATTGCTAAGTGTGTCATGACTAACATAAAGGAAGGTCAAAACTAATAAAAGAGAAAAAAAGGCAGACACTCTAGATTTGATCTAAATGATGACTATAAGCATTGATTAGCCAAACATGCCCAATCATAACTATCAGTCTGGATTGTGGCACAGCTGCCATTCAAGATATTTTCATTTCATTGTGGTTATTTAACATGTGTAAGAATTATTAAGGTAATATTTCTGGTGAATGAGATTAATTTTCTAAAATTCCCAATGAGATCAAAGAAAAATTCCACAAAGCTATGAAAAATCTATTATTTGGATTATAAGCATGGTAGAAAATAGTGTGCTTCTTTCTACTAAAGGCCCTAATAAAATCTATTATATTGACTAAATAGAGGGAGAATTACTTAATAACATTTTACCTGGGATTTTGAAGGGATTAAATATTGAGAATTAATGATCTCTTGAATTCTAATACCCCAATTATGCAAATATTTAAAAATATGTAAACAAATACAAACAATTTATGACCCTTGCAAGATATAATCATTTTTCTATCTACAAACTTCAGATTAAACAAGCTGACCATGAAGGAAAAGAGGGAATAATGACACTATCTTTGGGGTGGTGGTTCTTTTTGCCTATTAACTATCTTTAAATTTTATGATTCTTTAATAAGACCAGGTGAGGATGTATTTAAAGTTTTAAAAACTATGTGAGACAAAATTAAATTTAAGAATAATTAAATTGCATAGGCAGTACCACTTTGTAATTATAATGCAGAAACCCACAATAAGGACACAGTTGTCCCTGATACTTAAATGTCATAGTATCAAAATAGTGAAAGCCAAATCTTATATGCATCTCTTTTTTCCATGTTAGAATAAATAGAAAAAAAAATATAAGAACAGAAGGGATTTTAATGGAGCTTACAAGGAAGGCGAATAAATATAAGTCCATAGAGAAGTGCAGAAAAAAAAAAGAACTCACCCATGAAACAGTTATAGAAACAAACACATATTAAACTGCAAAGAAAAAGTCATTCAATTCCAAACTTGAATTAGTATAGATTGCGTTATCTGATGACAATACAATTCAACTGGAAATTAAGACCAAATATAAAATCCCCCAAAATCACCTGTCTCAGGCTGTGAAGAGGCTGCCCTTCTAGAAGTGCACAGAATTTAGAACTTGTTCCTGTTGGTGTGGATTCAGAAGCCCAGGGATTGCTTTGGATGGAATGGCCACCAGCAGCTACTGGGCAGATTTTCTAGGAACAATTTCCTTAAAATCCTAGAAGGCATCAAGACTATTTGATTCTGGTCAATTTCACAAGAAAGTAAAACGTATCCAAACACATAGATCTTAAACCTGAAAAACCTTATCTATTGGCTGTTGGCATTTTTCTCTATCCACTTGTCAATTTAGAAAACAGCCACAAGTAAAGAAACATCATTTTTAATCCCACCCTTGCCTGATGGTGCACGGCCCTTGTTTGGCAGAGAATGTTTAAAAAGAAGTTTCAGGGAAATTCCTGGAATGTCAATGTCATCAATCTCATGCTTACTAATTTTATTGCTTCAATACTCTATAGGATAAGTTAATGTTCATATAACACAAATCACTGCAGGGAGACGAAGTAAAAAGGAATTTAACTGAGGGAATTTGGTGCTTACAAAATCACTGAGAGAGCTGGAGGTCAGTCTGACAGGCTTTAGGTTGAGCTTCTAGAAGTGATTCACAGAACAGCCCTGCAGAACTGGCCCACCAGAGAGGCCACCTCTGCTGCACACAGGAAGCTGGGGTATTGGAAACCACCATTACAGCAGGTGGCTGCAGAGTCCTGCTGTTTCTTTTACAAACCAGGTCAGCCTTAGGTAGCTACTCTCTCTCCTCTCAACACTTACGAAGAGGCTAACTAGTTAAAATACCATCATGCTACATTTTTGATGACTAGATGTTAGATTCTAAATTAAGCAGCCCTCATCTACATAACAATGAAGATTTCTTTATAAATAGTAGTCAGGTAACCCTTATCAAATAGCAACAAAAAATTTCAATAACCAACAGGAAAATTTAAAAGCACCATTGCTTTGATTCATTTTACGTTACTTTTTTGTTGTTCCTGCGGGGTATGCAGTGCAGTTGTGTGGCTAAGCACAAGGGTTTGATGTCAGACTATCTGAGTTCAAACACTGGCATAACTAACCGTGAAAGCCTGGGAAAAATTAATCATGCCGAAGTTTAATTTCCTCATCTGTAAAACGGGCATGATAATAACAGTGACTATTCATAGGGTCATTATGCAGATTAAATGAAGTAGTTCCCTGAAGTGCTTAAAGCACTACCTGGCACATCATAAACTCTCAATGATGATACGTTTTATTATCACGATCTTAATAGTTTCTGTTCTCCTTTTTCTTCAAGCCCACCAACTCTTTAAGCCATAATCTCACATCTGTCACCATCACTCTAGAGGCAACAATTGACTTCCTACACACCAAAATCCATTGATCTTTTCTTAGTCCACATTCATCTTGATTTCTCTGCTGACTCTGACATTGTTCATCATTCTTATCAATTCTCAGTACCATTGATACTGTTAGCACAAAGCTTTCACTCTTTCCCCCAATTCTACCTTGCATGCACAATCTGTTAGAGAACTGTGGCAATATCTGTGGTTATATTTTCTCTCCCTGTTTATCATCCTAGTGCTAACTAACCCTCATTATCTTATGCCTGTGTACATTTTTTAGTCAATTACTGAGAGTTGCCTTTTTAAAAAAATGTTTCTTTGCTTCAATTTATTTTGCACACCAATTGGCAAATGAATGTTTTTAAAATACTGATTATGTCATTCTCATGCTCAGAAATTTTCAGTGAATTTCAATTGCTTACCAAATTAAATTCAAACACATTGATCTGGTTTTTAAAAAACTTATCAGTGTTTCTCCTCCCATGTTTTTCAGCTTTATAACTAAACATTTCCTAAAATCATAGTGTTTGTCACATACTATGCTTCATACTATGCCTTTCTCTGTATAGAATTTGCCTGGAATGCCCTCCCCCCAATGATTTCCACCTCCTAAATTCTTATTTATCTTTCAAAGTCTAGTTCAAATATTTTCTCCCCTAGGAAGATTTCTTTTTTTTTTTTTTTTTTTTTTGAGACGGAGTCTCGCTCTGCCGCCCAGGCTGGAGTGCAGTGGCCGGATCTCTGCTCACTGCAAGCTCCGCCTCCCGGGTTCACGCCATTCTCCTGCCTCAGCCTTCCGAGTAGCTGGGACTACAGGCGCCCGCCACCGCGCCCGGCTAGTTTTTTGTATTTTTTAGTAGAGACGGGGTTTCACCATGTTAGCCAGGATGGTCTCGATCTCCTGACCTCGTGATCCGCCCGTCTCGGCCTCCCAAAGTGCTGGGATTACAGGCTTGAGCCACCGCGCCCGGCCTTGGAAGATTTCTCTGATAATCAGGAGCAATCTCTCTTCTTACACAACAAAAAAGATTTATACCCATCACTGGATGTATCATAATAGCCCTATGTTAGATCTAATTATTTGTAAATACAGCATAACTAGAACACTAGATCAGGAGTTAGAAAACTTTTTAGAAGCCAAATAAAAAATTTTACGCTTGGGAGTCATATGGTCTTTGTTATATCTACTCAACCCTATTTTTGTAGCAAGAAAGCAACTCTAGATAGCGTATAAATAGGCATGATTGTTTATAAAAACCCAAAAACCTTTATTTACAAAAACTTCACTTACAGTAACACTTTTACAAAATAAAACCAAAAACAACTGGCCAGCCCAAAGACTGTCCATTTCTGACAGCTATATTAAATCATTGGCTACTAAATGCCAAAATCATGCTATACTTATTGGAATACTAATAATACTACTAATGAATCATTGAGTACTTGCCTACATTTTATTCCAGGTACTATGCAAGTACTTTTATGCATATTATTTCTAATCATTACTGGGACTTTAGAGGGTGTATTAGTCCATTCTCACACTGCTATAAAGAACTACCTGAAACTGGGTAATTTATGAGGAAGAGAGGTTTAATTGACTCACATTTCCCACAGCTGTACAGAAAGCACGGCTGTGAAGGCTCAGGAAACTTACAATCATGGCAGAAGGCAAAGGGGAAGCAGGTAGGTCTTCACATGTCAGAGCAGGACAGTGAGAGCTAAGGGGCAAGTGCTACACACTTCTAAACAACCAGATCTCCTGAGAACTCACTCACTATCACGAGAAGAGAAAGGGAAATCCACTCCTATGATCCAGTCATCTCCCACCAGCTCCCTCCTCCAACATTGGGAATTACAATTCAACATGAGATTTGGGTGGGGACAAAGAGCCAAACCATGTTAGAGGGTAAGTTTTGCTATATTCCACCTGAAGATGAGAGAATTGGGATGCTTATCACAAATTGAAATTCTTCTTATTATGTATTTGTTTACATGCTTGCTGTTGTCTTTTCCTCTAAAGGTAAATACTATAAAAACAAAGAACAGATCTGTCTCATTTTCTATTGTATTGGGCACAAAATAGATATTCAGTAAGTGCTTATTTTAATAAGTGGATGAATATGTAAAGCATGGATCAGTTAACCCATTAGCCTGGGATCACAAAAATTGTGAATAACAGTAAGAATTCATATTCATATTTTTTTTCATTTTCAGCATTTCTTCATCTTTTTTCAGCAAATATTTTTTGAGAACCTACCATGTGCCATAGGTTATGAGCTCTCTACCATAAAAAACTGCCTATAATATTGTATATGATAATTACGAATGTCTAAAGAGCAGCTACTTTGTGTTGTACTCTGTTTTGAGTACTTTACATATATCAACTAATTAATAATCCCATAGAGTAAATAGTATTATTTCTATTTCACAGAAAAAATGTAGGTACAGAAAGCTCAAGCAGTTCATCCAAGGTCGCCCCTCTAACGAACCAGTGCTTAATGACATTTTACTGTCTTTCAATGAGGAGTTTCTAAATAATGATAAATATTTGCTTCTTCTCACTTTTTCTTTGTTCTTGTTAATGGTTTATGTTTTATAGTAAGGCTGCTTTCCCTAGCATTAAGATCCAGGTTTCTTAAGAAATGCTCCTCCTTAAAAATTCAGTCTTAATTCTGGTCAGGCAGGGAATCTCCTTTTCACTTTTTCATTTGTTCATACTGTTTGCCCAGCCTTAAATACCTTCCATTCCCTCTGTGTCACTCTAAACACAAGGTAGGAAGCCTTTAATACTTTCTTTTTAGTTTAATAACACTATCTTCAAGAAGATAAAAGAAAGTCATTTCACTTTTTTTGTTTTGTTTTGAGATATATATATTTCAATTTTTGTAAACTATTATTTTAGGTTCAGGGGTACATATGAAAGCTTAGTACATAAAGTAACTAGTATTCCTAGAATGAATATGCCTATGGGTCATACCCTAATATTTGAAATCAATGTTTCATTTTACATACTAATGAGCTAGTAATGTCTATAATACTCTAATTCAAGTTTTTTCCAAGTCTTTTTACACGTTATAGATCAAGTTTCCGACTGGTGAGATATTAATCACATTTTACTTTTCCTTTCATGTATTTAAATATGACATTTCTTTGTTTCTCACCTGTGATTTGGCTCAGCAGGAACGGTAACTGATCTATCATGGTATTTTACATAAAGACTGCACAACAGATGTTTTTGAAATGAATGAATGAATCAGTATACACATGAATATACACACATATGCATTAACTACTTCAAATTGGAAGTCATCTTAAGTTTACCTCCTAAATACTTATCAAACCTCTTTCTGTTCCAGTCATTGTTTTACCACAACTGCTTTAGTTCAGATCTTCAGAACTTTTCACTCATTTTTATAACCATTATGGGACCTGGCCTCCTTACCTCTTAACTTGCCCAAGTTCTCAGTTCATCCTTTTCTTTGCTACAAAACCAGGAAATTTGGTTTTATTCATGATAGTACACTCTTCAGTGTCTTCCCATTGTCCATACTATGGATATAGGTCCAAGCTCCCTAGTGCAGCCCCTCTTCCAAACTGTCCTGGTATATCTCCTGGACACATGCATGCTGTACTCCAGTCACACTGAGCATAAGACTTGCAGCTTCTGGAACATATTTGGAGCACATTCTTTCTTCCCGTCATTCATGGCTGTGTACATACATTCCATGCTGCTGAATGGAAGACTCTTTTTCCTCATTTGTGTGGAATATCCTTTTCTCCCAGGGTAGAACTCTTTCTTAACTTTCAAGACCCTAAATATCAGTCATTTTGTGAATCCTTTCTCCAAAAATTGAAATTTGTAAGCTCTCTTCTCTACACCTGTAGCCCCTTATTTTTCTTTCTGAATATATTAATATTGATTACAATAATTTGTTTATAAAGCTATGTTTCCCACTGAACTAGAAAATCCTTGATGGCAGTAACTCTCAAACATCTCCTGCCTTTACCACAGTGTCTTCCATATAGTCAGCCTATAATAAATACGCTTAGTGAATAGCTTAACCAATCAGTCAATAAGTCTATGCTAACATTAAAGCAGGTAAATTTGTACTGTATAACTAAGAATCTTTCAAAACAAAATTTTGATCCTATATAACACAGATAAAAAGATTTTGAGTATAGCATTACTTAAAATCATGATATGTGGTTACATATGCATGTCGTTATACTTTATTTGGAAAGAAAATGTCACACATAGGGATTAAATTGCCTAAGCAAATAATATCTGGCATTTGAAAATGGACATCCTGCCAATTGAGCTCTAAAAGTTCCTAATTTAAAAAGGACACATGGGGCTTCATGATGGCAGACTAGAGGCACTGGACACCTGCCTCCTCCACAAAGGAGAACCAAAATAGCGAGTAGATAATCACACTTTGAATAGAATATCCAAGAGAGAATGCTGGAATCCATCAGAGAAATGACACAAAACACGTGAGATGCTGAAGAAAAGGGAGGCAAGGCGGACAGCTGGCTGGGATCGGTCAGGAGCCTGAAGAGATGTCCCAGTGCAAGAGAAAGGGCAAATAAGACATCCCCAGTTGTTCACATTCTCACCGTGAACTGCAATACTAGCAACAAGGGAGCCCTTTGTCCTCTCTGGTTCCTGAAACTACCATAGAGAGCTCCCTGGAGTCCTCCTGATGGTACAGCTCCAGAGAGTGGCATGTTGGGCCCATGCATCCCTACCCCCCAAGTTCTGGGCAGTTGCAGCATGTTGCCATTTTGAAATCCCACCTGCACCAGACTGCATCCTGTCCTGGACCAAACAGTCCCTGCATCTCCTTGTCCCTGGAGCCCCACTGATATCTCCCTACATCTGCCTAAAAGGCTGCAGTGGTGCAACTCAGGTTCAACCCAGCAGAATGGCTGGCTCCCCAGCATTCCAGCCCACACAGCAACCTGCATGCTAGGGAAAGGGCGGCACAGCACACTAGAGAGGCTGCCCTCATGACAAAGGAAGCTGAAGCATTTACAGCCAAATAAATGTGCTCTAGAACCTGAAACCTGCCTGCCTAGGGCCACTGTCATCAATAGCAACCCTGCCCCAGAGACAGGCTGAGTCACAGTGCACTTGCATGCACCCTGAGGAATGCCACCGCCAGGAGCAAAGCATGTGCTTCCCAGAGCCTGACAGCCACCTGCCTGGTACAGCTACCACAGACAGACCCTGGCCCCATCGCCCAGCATCAAAGCTGCCAAGCACTTGAATTCACCCTGAGGATAAGCTCTCCCTGTGTGCTGCTGCTGCCGCCACTACCAATACTAAAGATTGAAGACTGCGCTCCCCAGAGCCTGAAACCAGCCTGATTAGGATGGTTACTACAGACAGCAAACCCACTCCCCTCAGCAGTGGAAGAAGGGCCACTGCATACTTGCTCATTCCCTGAGGATGGGCTTGCCTCATCTACTGCTGCCTCTGCTGCCTCAAGCCAAGCTGGCTGCACAGGGTCTAGAGAACACCCTGCCCCACTCACCACAGCCTGTGCCCTTGCACACCACTGCCGGGACTGAGGACAGACCTGCCTGGTGAGACACCGCCCTGACTTCAGTGCCTGAACATGGTGTCCAGGGGCCTGGATATTGCGCTGCCTTGTCAATCACCCCAGGAGCATATACACAGTACCAGAGGTCTAATGACAACCCCAGAACACATGCCTCTGCCAGTGCCCTAGCACACTGACCAGAGGCCTGGAGCTTGCCCTACCCTGCTTGTATACCCCATGCTCATGTGCGCCATCAGAGGGACCTGAGAACAGGCCTACCCCACTTGATACTACCCCCACCACCACAGCCCAAGCGTTCTACCTGGGTTCGTGGAGATAACCTTACTTTGTCAGTTGCCACAGGCTTGCATGTGTAGTACCAGGGTGTCTAACCACAGGCTTAGAAAACCTGCTTCCAGTACCCAAGGAAGCTGTTTGAAGGCCTGGGGATTACTCACCCCATCCACCACTGCTGGCATCTGGGCACTCCTCCAAGGGCCTGATGAAGGGTTCATTCAGCATGCCCCCACTACCGCTGCTGACACCACCCACATGTGCCACTTGGGAACCTAGGAACTGGCCTTTTCATCCCACTGCAGCCACTGCTAACACAAAGTGATGCCTTAGAGGTCTAGGGTTGTCCTGTTATTGCTACTACCATCGCCCATAGCACATATGCTGCCCAGCTGCCCAAAGACTTGCCTACTCACCCACTCCACTGCTGCCACTACTGGCACCTAAGCAAGCAGACTGGACATCAAAGAACTGACCCTCCTTGACCTGTAAATACTGGTGCCTGTGTACATCACCTGGGGGCCCCAAGGACAGGCACAGTCTGCCACTGCTCCCACTCTTGGGGCCTGAGTACCGACTGATCTGGTCTCACCAGCAAAACCTCACCACAGCATGCAATAAAAACCATACCATAAACCACTGAGGAAATCTCATATACCACTGACGCTATTTACAGCCAAAAAATGATACGAAATTTACACTACTTCACATACCCATAATCAAAGCTAAGGTACTCTACCCAACTAACACCATAAATACAGCTACAGGAAAATTTCTTCCCCTTGCAAAAGCCAATTCAAAAAATTGAAAGAAGAAAGTATTACACAAGATGCACTTATACATCAACAAAAGATCACAATAACCATGAAAAAGCAGGGAAATATGACACTCCAAAAGAACACAGTAATTCTTCAGCAACCAATCCCAATGAAAGAAAATTTATGAAATACCTGAAAAAAAATTCAAAACCATGGTATTAAAGATGCTCACTGGCATACATGATAACATGGGTAAACAATACAAAGTAATTAGAAAAACAATTCAGGATATGAATGAGAAATTTACCAAAGAGATAGATTTTATATATATATATATAGTTATTATATATATAGATATTATGTATATGTACACACACATATATAAAAGAATCAATCCCAGCACTTTGGGAGGCCGAGACGGGTGGATCACGAGGTCAGGAGATCAAGACCATCCTGGCTAACACGGTGAAACCCCGTTTCTACTAAAAAAATACAAAAAAAACTAGCCGGGCGAGGTGGCGGGCGCCTGTAGTTCCAGCTACTCGGGAGGCTGAGGCAGGAGAATGGCGTGAACCCGGGAGGCGTAGCTTGCAGTGAGCTGAGATCTGGCCACTGCACTCCTGCCTGGGTGACAGAGCGAGACTCCGTCTCAAAAAAAAAAAAAAAAAAAAAGAATCAAACAGAAATCCTGATACTAAATAATTAAATGAATGAAATACCAAATGCAGTCAAGGGCTTCAACATATAATCCAGCAATCTTACTTTTAGATATTTACTCTAAAGAATTGAAATTAGGATCCAGAAGAGATATGAGCACTCCTATGTTCATTGAAGCATTGTTTACAATAGTCAACATATGGAAACAAACTAAATGTCCTTGAACAGAAAATGGATTACAAATGTGGAATATGGTCTTTCCCTTCTCCTTTCTCTTTCTTCTGCTTATTAAACCCCTGCTGCAAAAAAAATAAAAATAAAAAAAATAAAAAAAATGTGGAATATACATACAATTGAATATTTTTCAGCCTTAAAAAGGAAGAAAATTCGCAAAATGCAACAACATTGATGAAATTTGAAGACATTATAAGTAAAATAAACCAGTCGCATGAAGAAAAATATTGCATGATTCTGCTTATATGAACAATCTAAAATAGTCATGTTCTTAGAATCAAAGAGTGGAAGGTGGTTACCAGGAGCCAAGGGGTTCAGGAAATGGGGAGTTACTAATAAATGGTTATAAAATTTCAGTTAAGCAAGATGAGTAAGTTCTAGACATCTGCTGCACAACATTGTATCTCTAGTCAACAATGCTGTATTGTACACTTAAAATTTGTTAAAAGGATATATCTCATGCTAAGTATTCTTATAACAATAGAATGAAAATTTAAAAATAAAGTATAAGGTGGGGCCAAGATGGCCAACTAGAAACAGCAGCATGTGGCTCTCATTGGGAAAAAAAACATAGTAAGAGTGTTAATCCTTCACCAGCAACCAGCGTATCCAGGTTCTCTCATCAGAACTGACTAGAAGGCTGGCATGACGCAGAGAGAGAAGGAAGAACAGTGTGGTCCTGCAGCCTACCTGAGAGCCACATGGGGCAGGGGAGTCCCCTCCCCTCAGCCAAGAGAGCCGGTGAGTGAGCATGCTACATAGGAGGGGAAACCGTGTTTTTTCATGAAACTGTGCAACCCACAGATCAGAAGACCCTACTCACGAACCCACGCCATCGGGCCTAGCGTTCTAATCTCGGGACAGGCGGATCCTCGTCAGCCTCTCTCACCTGGAATCTGCTTAAGCCTGCTGAGTTCTGGGGGCGGGGCAACCAGCGCCATGCTGTGGCTGTTAGTTGTCTAAGCCCTTGTAGCTCCTTGTGGGAGGGGCAGCAGCCAGCACTGGGACTGGCAAATGCCTAACATGCTAAGCTCCCTGGGCAGGAAAAGGGCAACATTCATCTCTATAGCTCTAGGCTGTGCTTTTCCACTGCTGGAGCCAGTGAGACCAGAGGTCTTGGTCCCAAGACTTGTGCCCCACAGCCCAACACACTGGATGTGGCAGTCTGCGGCCAGAGTGCTTCTTCGGGCCCGCCCCTGACCCATGTATCCTCATTGGGTGGGGATTCCCTACAGGAACTCCAATAATTCCAGTCAGAGGCTCAGGAACAGAACCCAGATCTCCCTGGGCCTGAGCCCCTAGGGGAAAGGGGGACCACAGTCTCTGCAGACCAGCAGTTTTAGTCCTTCCTCCTGGTAGCTCTGAGGAATCCAGGTAGCCTAGACAAGTGTGTTTCTCCCCAGCAAGGCACAACCCCTCCACCAAGGGAAAAAGTACTTCATTAAATGGGTCCTATCCTCCATGCCACCCAACTGGCTGAGACCCTCTAACAGGACTTGTCAGACACCCTATACAGGTGTGATCCTACTGGCATCAGGGTGGTGCCCCTAGAGGTCAGAGGTCCCAGAAGAAGGAGCAGGCAACCATCTTTGCTGTTCTCCAGGCCCCTTAAGTGATATCTCCAGGCGTGGGAGAGAATCAGATGAACAGGGCCTGAAGTGAACCCCCAGCAAACTGTAGCAACCCTAAGGAAGAGGGATCTGACCATTGAAAAAAAACAAACAAGCAGAAAGTAACAACAACAGCATCAACAACGACAACCAAAAAGCCCCACAAAAAACCCATCCAAGGGTCAGCAGCCTAAAAGACTGAAACTAGACAAACTCATGATGAGAAACAATCAATGAAAAAATGCTGAAAACCCAAAAGGCCAGAGTGCCTCTTCTCCTCCAAATAATCACAATGTCTCTGCATCACGGGCACAGGACTGGACAGAGGATGAGATGGAAGAATTGACAAAAATAGGCTTTAGAAGATGGGTAACAAAAAACTATGCAGAGCTAAAGGAGCATGTTCTAACCCAATGCAAAGAAGCTAAGAACTTGGATAAAAGTTTAGAGGGATTGTTAACTAGAATAATCAGTTTAGAGAGGAACTTAAATGAACTGCTGGTGCTGAAAAACACAGCACGAGAACTTCGTGAAGCATACACAAGTATCAATAGCCGAATCAACCAAGTGGAAGAAAGAACATCAGAGTTTGAAGACCACCCTGCTGAAATGAGGCATGCAAACAAGTATAGATAGAGAAAAAAGAAAGAAAAGGAATGAACAAAGCCTCCAAGAAATATGAGACTTCATAAAAAGACTGGACCTGCGATTGATTGAAGTACCAGAAGGAGACGGGGAGAATGGAAACAAGCTGGAAAACACACTTCAGAATATTATCCAGGAGAACTTCCCCAATCTAGCAAGACAGGCCAACATGCAATTCAGGAAATACTGACAACACTATTAAGATACTCCATGAGAAGATCAACCCCAAGAAACATAATCATCAGATTTTCCAAAATCGAAATGAAGGAAAAACTGTTAAGGACAGGCAGAGAGAAAGCCATGTCACCTACAAAGGGAAGCCCAGACTAACAGTGGACCTCTCAGCAGAAATTCCACAAGCCAGAAGAGACTGGGGGCCAATAGTCAACATTCTTAAAGAAAATATTTTTAAGCCAGAATTTTATATCCAGCCAAACTAAGCTTCATAAGCAAAGGAGAAATAAAATTCTTTCCAGAAAAGCAAATACTGAGGGATTTTGATACCACCAGGTCTACCCTGCAAGAGCTCCTGAAAGAAGCACTAAATATGGAAAGGAAAAACGGTTACCAGCCACTGCAAAAACACACCAAAATATAAAGACCAATGCCACTATGAAGAAACTGCATGAACCAATATGCAAAATAACCAAATAGCATCATAATGATATGATCAAATTCACACATAACAATAGTAACCTTAAATGTAGACGGGCTAAATGTCCCAATTAAAAGACACGGACTGACAAATTGGATAAAGAATCAAGACCCATTGGTGTGCTGTATTCACTAGACCCATCTCATATGCAAAGACACACATAGGCTCAAAATAAAGGAATAGAGAAATATTTACCAAGAAAATGAGAAGAAAAAAAAAAAAGAAAAAAAGCAGGGGTTGCAATCCAGTCTCTGAATAACATACTTTAAACCAACAAAGATCAAAACAACAATAACCAAACCATCCCCCTCCCAAAAAAAACAAGGGCATTACATAATGGTAAAGGTAAAGGTAAATGGTAAATTCAACAAGAAGAGCTAACTATTCTAAGTATATATGCACCCAATACGGGAGCACCCAGATTCATAAAACAAGTTCTTAAAGACCTGCAAAGAGACTTAGACTCCCACACAATAATAGTGGGAGATTTTAACACCCCACTGTCAGGATTAGATCAACAAGACAGAAAATTAATGAGGATATTCAGAACTTGAACTCTGCTTTGGACCAAGTGAACCTAATAGATGTCTACAGAACTCTCTACACTAAATCAATAGAATATACATTCTTCTCAGTGCTACAGGGCACTTATTCTAAAATTGATCACATAACTGGAAGTAAAACATTCCTCTGCAAATGCAAAAGAACTGAAATAATAACAAACAGTGTCTCAGACCACAGTGCAATAAAATTAAAACTCAGGACTAAGAAACTCTCTCAAAACCACACACTTACATGGAAATTGAACAACCTCCTCCTGAATGACTTCTGCATAAATAATGTAATTAAGGCAGAAATCAAGAAGTTCTTTGAAACCAATCAGAACAAAGATACAATGTACCAGAATCTCTGAGACACAGCTAAAGTGGTATTAAGAGGGAAATTTATAGCACAAAATGCCCACATCAGACAGCTAGAAAGATCTCTAATTGACACCCTAACATCACAACTAAAACAGAGAGTCAAGAACAAACCAATCCAAAAGTTAGCAGAAGACAAGAAATAACTAAGATTAGAGAAGAATTGAAGGAGTTAGAGACAAAAAATCCTCCAAAAAAATCAATGCATCCAGGAGCTGGTTTTTTGAAAAACAAAACAAAACAACAACAACACACACACAAAAAAAAACCAGACCACTAGCTAGACTAATAAAGAAGAAAATGGACAAGAATCAAATAGACACAATAAAAATGATAAAGGGGATGTTACCATTGACCCCACAAAAACACAAACTACCATGAGAAAATACTATAAACACTTCTATGCAAATAAACTAGAAAATCTAGAAAAAATGGATTAATTCCTAAATGCATACACCCTCCCAAGACTAAACTAGGAAGAAGTTGAATTCCTGAATAGACAAATAACAAGTTCTGAAATTGAGGCAGTAATTAATAGCCTATCAACCAAAAAAAGCCCAGGACCAGATGAATTTACAGCTGAATTCTAACAGAAATACAAAGAGGAGTTGGTACCATTCCTTCTGAAACTATTCCAAATAATTGAAAATGAGGGATTCCTCCCTAACTCATTTTATACAGCTAGCATCATCCTGAGAAGAAAACCTGTATAAACCCTGAGATCCTAGCAGGCACAGACACAAGTGGCTGGATGTCGAGAGGAACACACAGGCAGAAGAGCACACCAACAGGCACCAGGAGATGTCAGCAGGCCGTCAACTGGCAGAATGATGGGGAGTTTGACCCAGGTGGTTGGAGGAGAGCCCAGCTGCTGGGTGGCCTGACTCCAGGGAAAACCACCTTGCCACTCCACCCTGCTTCTGGCCTCCCCATCCACCTCGCTGAGAGCTACCACCACTCAATAAAAAACCTTGCACCTATCCTCCAAGCTCACATGTGATCCAATTTTTCTGGTACACCAAGGCAAGAACCCGGGATACAGAAAGCCCTCTCTCCTTGCAGTAAGGCAGAGGGTCTAATTGAGCTGATAAACACAACGACTAAACTGAAAGAGCACACTGTAACACACACACACTGGGGCTTCAAAAATGGTCAGCATTCATCTCTAGATGCTGCAGAGGGGTCGGAGCCCCACAATCTGCCTGTCTGCATGCTTCCCCTGGAGGTTTAAGCAGCCAGGCACTGAAGAAATTAGCCACACCCCGATCGCATGCTCTGTGAGAGAGATAAAGGAACTTTGCTGGTTTCAATTATTCCACAATTTATATTCTACTACTGATGGGCATTGGGAAATTTCCAGTTTGTGGCTTTTACAAATAGTGATTTTTGAACATTCTTATGTATGTCTTTCAGTGGACCCCTATATACATATCTATTAGGTTTGTATCTAGAAGTAAAATTATGAGATCATAGGGTATACATATGTTGAATTTAGTAGATTCTGCTAAATTAGTGGAAAAAAAGTGGTCATATTAATTTACACCACCATCAGCAATTTTTATGAATTTGAGTAGCTCCATATCCTCACTAACATTTGCAATTACATATATTTTTTATCTGCTATTCTAATGGCTATATCTTAGTGTAGTTTTAATTTGAATTTCTCTTAATATAAATGACAATAAACTTTTAATATATTAATACTTATTTGTATTTATTTTTCTGAAATTTATTGACTGTCCCTTCAAAATATAGAAAGAGTATAACCACTTATTGTTTCTGCTACTATCACACGGGAAGAGCCACTGACATTTCTCACTCAGATGTATTAGTCCATTTTCACACTGCTATAAAGAAATAGCTGAGGCTGGATAAGTAATAAACAAAGAGGTATAATTGGCTCATTTTTCAGCAGGCTGTACAGAAAGCATGGCAGCATCTGCTTCTGGGGAGGCCTCAGGGAGCTTTAATTCATGCAGAAGGCAAAAATGGAGCAGGAATCATCATGGCAAGAGCAGGACCAAGAGAGAGAAGGGAGCTGCTGTATACTTTTAAACAACCAAATCTCATGAAAACTCACTATCACTATTGACAGAAACAAGGGGGAAATCGGTCCCCCATGATCCAGTCACCTCCCATCAGATCCCTCCCTTGAAACATGGGGATTACAATTAGAATGAGATTTGGTGGGGACACAGAGTCAAGCCATATCAGATAGGGATACAGATTCAAGTCATATCATTGGGCAATTGGAAAGTCCTCTTGACTTGATCTCTTTGCTTTCATTATTGCTCTCCTACCATCTAATCTCAACATAACAAACAGAGTAATTTTGCTAAATTGTGATTCAGATCATGTGTCACTATTCTGCACAAACCCTCTAATGCTGGTTTTATTTACACCTACAGTTCCCTACATGATCTGGACCATATTCATTCACAGACCTAATCACCAGTTGCTCTTCTTCTTGCTTATTCTACTCTAAATCCACTAATCTTTTACTTCTTCAAATATTGCACGTGTGTTATTGCCTTAAGATATTTCTATTAGCACTTCCTTATAATATTCTTATGAAGTCCTTAAAATATTCTTATGAAACCCTTAAAATATACTTACAACTAACTGCCTCAATGTCTACAAGATTTTGCTCAAATGTCACCTTCTGCACAAAGCTCATAGTGACCATTCTTACCCCTGACTCTGGTACTCCTGATATTGTTACTGAAATGCCAGGGGTTTGGTCTAGGTCCTGCTCTTCACCACACAGAAAGCCATTCACTGAGACAATGAGCATTGCCAGGAAAGAAGGCTTTAATCAGGTGCTGCACTTGAGGAGATAGGAAATAATTCTCAAATCCATTTCCCTGACCAACTAAAATTAGGGGTTTTATAGCAGGGAAGAAATGTAACTATGTGTGGGAAACAGGAATGTTGAAGGGATAAAGAAGAGGAGTTTTTCAATAGGAAGCAGGTGGTTGGTTGGGCAATCATGACAGGTGAGGAGTCCTGCATCTCATTGTCCAAATGCAGTGATCTGGCAAGATTCAGTTCCTTGATACTATCTGGGAGGACAGATGGCTGGTTTCCTGAGAGAGGAACTCAGGTAAGACAAATATAACTTTCTCAAGTTTTAAGACTGGGAGAGTCAATTTCTATGTTTATTCAGATGAAGCCACAAACATCAGTTCTATGAGAAAACTGCGTGGGTTTCAGTCTCCCCCTTTCAATTTATCATTTCCTAAACCATGGGGAATGTGGTCATCAATCTTTCTGGCTGCTACATGTTGAGGACATTGTCAGCAGGTTCCTACCAGGAATCAAATATTAAACACTATGGGTTTCTTCTGAAACATAATCTTTTTCTCTTCAGTCCCCCACTTGCACCAAGGACAAATCACAGCGGTACTAACCTACCTGCAAAATAAGCTTCAGTCCCACTGTACTTGGTCTGACTACTCATACAGAGTACAGCAAGAATCATTGTCCAACAGGGCTCTCCTAAATGGACTTTGCTGGAATCTCTCACTAGGAATCTCAGACTTGACTTCCAAAGGCCTCTTGAGCCCAACCAAGGATCCATCTGCACTTAAAAATATGTGTAAGAATTGGGTGAACCCCTCTCTTCTTGGGGACCCAAAACAACTTGAGGTTTCTAGGTCTGTCAGAAAGTGACACTCTCCACTTTCCATTGGTCAGGAACCCTACGGAAAGGAACTTCATAGATAAACTATAAGGCCAGTTTTTCTAAGGGATTCTCATTGACAAATGAAGATATGACTTTATCTTCCTCTGCTTTCCATGCCCTCTTTTTCAACTTCAGTTTTTTTGTTTTTTTTTTTTTTTTTTTTTTTTTGAGATGGAGTCTTGCTCTTGTTGCCCAGGCTGGAGTGCAATGGTGTGATCTCGGCTCACCGCAACCTCCACCTCCTGGAATCAAGCAATTCTCCTGCCTCAGCCTCCCGAGTAGCTAGGATTACAGGCATGTGCCACCATGCCTTGCTAATTTTGTATTTTTAGTAGAGACAGGGTTTCTCCATGTTGGTCAGGCTGGTCTTGAACTTCCGACCTCAGGTGATCCAACCCTCGGCCTCCCAGAGTGCTGGGATTACAGGCGTGAGTCACTAGCCCAGTCTCAACTTTAGTATTTTTTAAACAAGGATTTATTTTTCACATTTGATATTTAACAGATTTAACAAGATCAATTATGCAATACCAAATTTCGCTAGATAGGCCCTGTTAATTCTATTTCTTGAAATTTCTTTTGTTTCATTATTTTGCTTTTTTGTGGAATTCTATAATGCGTAGTTCAAATCTCCTTTGTTTATTTTTGATATTTATCATTTTCTCTATAATCTTGTCAGACATTTATCTCCTCCTTATTGTGTTCAGTTTTTCATTCCTGTCTTTAGTATCTATTTTCACTTCTATTTATTCTTGAGCTGCCTCTATTTTTTCTTTATTTCTTCTATAATTCTCAAAATTGCTTCTCTGAACTCTTTTATCTCTGCCTATAGTCCTGTTTAATAGCATTATTTCATTAATAATTAAAAATCCAATATATGGTCATATTTGAGTATAATTTTTATTTGTTCATAATACCATCTTTCTGGTGGGTGATTGTAATCTGCAGTTTATTTTTCCTGCTCTTCACTTTTGTTTTTGGTTGTGATTTTTTTTCTCCCCAACTAGTTCTTTGCAGCAGATTTATGTTGGCAGGATATCTAGGCCATATTTTGCTCAAAGGTCAGCAGAAATTTTTATTTGGATTGAGTGAAATCTTTTAGCCTTCACCTTTAGCATGCTAGTGGATCCAGGTAGCTGTAAGATTGCTTACAATGTAGACTTTCTTTCCTATTTTGGTACTTAGAATCAAACAAAAGTTTAAAAAAGTACTCATTGTTAGGCCAAGACATTCTATTCTTTGTTGTAAATATGATATTTTGATTCTTCCCTTAAGGACATTTCCTTCATCATGGAGAGGTTTACTTTGCACTTTTTCTGAGATCTGTAGCCAGTGGTATTCTGCACCCTCTTTTTATTGTGGTAAAGTATATATAATATAAAATATACCATTTTAATGATTTTGAGTATACAATTCAGTGGTATTAAGTACATTCACAATGTTATGCAACCATCATCACTATCTATTTCCAGAACATTTTCATTACCCAAAACATAAATTTAGTACCCATTAAACAATAACTCTCCACTCCCCTGGGTAAACTCTATTCTACTTTCTTTCTCTATAAATTTGCCTACTTTAGATACCTCATATACATGAAATCATACAATATTTTTCCTTCTGTGTCTGGCTAATTTCACTTAGCACAATCTTTTCAAAGTTTATCTGTGTTGTAGCATGACAACAAAATTGTTATGGCAGAATGGTATATTGTTATATGTATACATCACAGTTTCTTTATCCATTAAAGTGTTGATGGAAAACAGTTATTACTACCTGTTGGGTATTGTGAGTAAAGCTGCTCTATATCTTGGTGTACAAGTATCTGTTTGAGTCCTTGCTTTCGGTTCTTATGGGTATATAACTAGGAGAGAAATTGCTAGATTGACATTCTCTTTTTACTCCTACTTCAGCTTTCTTGGTGTTTATTACTTGCAGCCACACTTCTAGATATTTTGCATATTGTAGACATAGACAGCCCATAGTTACAGGAAGGAGTGTTTATGATTCTAGTTTTGTTATTCTTGCTGACTGTGGTGGTATCTGAGAAGAAAAAGTGGGATAATGTGAACTTTATTCTATCGCTTTGAACCAGAAATATTTAACAAATTTTTACAGTCAAAAAAGTGTCCAGTAATGCTTATAATATCGTAACTGCTAAACTGAAGTTTATTTCTTCTATATAAACAAGAATAATGAAGTTTAATATTTAAGGGAAAAATAAATAAATAACCATTGAGCACCTTCTCTACTCTGGGCTGGCTGCTTCATGCCTTAAAATTATATGATTGTAACCTAATTTAATTATTAGAGTAAGCCATGGTAAGGTAATTATTATTACTCTTATTTTATAGATAACAATCTGAGACATGCAGCTTGCACAATTTTTCAAAGTCATAGATACAACATGCTAGAAAATTGGGAGGTATACCCAGATGTTTCTGACTGTAATCCATATTCTTTACTCTATAAAAAAATTTTGCCCACTGCAATGACTAAATTAGTTTTCAGTAAAATCAAATATCTCAACTCATAGCACCAAAATTATGAATATAGACATTAAAAAATTAGAGACTTTTATGTGTGTTTAATCCATGTGGTCCAATTTAGTGTGTATCCAAAAGCTACTGATTAAGAGGAGGAAAAAGTTTTTGCTTTGCCATTGCATGCTTATATGTCATCTCAAGAGACTAAACTTCTGCTTAAAATAAGAAAAACATAGTCTTCCCAACTACATGGTAATAAAAAGATACCTCAAGTTGCCATTTTTAATGAATCTTTTCTTATGGACATCACAGCAAAATGCTGAATACTGACTAATGTCTACAGTAAAGACTAGCAATGCACACATTTGTGCACCTTTGCTGTGAAAATTATGCTTTTCTGGGCTTAAATAAGATCTTATCACTTTCTCTTGATGAAGGCTATTAATTAGTATGACTAAGTGAAAATATGCTCTCAGCTTCAAAATTACATTTAAATGTTATGTACTTTGCATTCCACAATAAATGCCCTTAACTCAGTGAAACTTATGATTTTTAGAGTCAAGTTATAAGTTGCTAATTTAATATTTATATAAAAATAATAAATATTTTACTTTAAAATATTTTCTTTTTTTAAGTTATACATTAAATGTATGTGTTCAGATTTCAGTTTGTTTTGATCTCAAGAAATATATTGTTATTTATATACTGGTTTGTTCCAGAAATGACTTAAAACAACATGTAAAAGTATGTAAAATAAAATAAGATGATATAAGTTAAGAGTATAGGAAACCAAAGTAAAAAAAAATAAAAAAAGAAATATATACGTGTGTGTGTGTGTGTGTGTGTGCGCATTTTGTAGATATTGGTATGGTGAAGTGCTTTCCCAAGAATATAACCAAAGATATAAACATAAAGAAACATTCTTGTGAGTTTTAATATACTCCAGAAACAACTTTCAACTACATATGAGATAATATCAAAATAAGTTGAAAAAAACTACAATATATCATAAATCAAACTGTTAAATACCTAAAGAAAAGCATAAACATTTAAATAAGGCAGTTTCAGAAATTCCTAGGTAGCTGGCCCAATTGCCAGTTCTTGGTATCCTAATCAAATCTCAATTAACAATACAATTTTTCACAGCAGAGATGGATGAAGACTCAATATTTTTAAAAGCTACATTACGTGAAGGCAAGAAAATAAACAAAAAGAAAGAAAACAATGATGGAGGTATACTTCGATAAAATATTTCTTAAGGGAAAGTTTGAATTGTGCATGTGCACTAAATTTAAAAAAAAAAGATGTCTGAAAATAATTCCAGTTGATAAATTAATTATAATACCTTCAGAGTATAAGCTGTTATATAACCACTAAATTGCTTTTGCCAAATAGGATTTAGAGATATAGGAAGGCATTTATGATGCATTGATAAGTAAATATTTAGTTAAAATGCAAGGCAGTTCAATTAAAAAATCTATGTTGTTATCTTTTTCTATCTAAACATTCTGAATATACAGTATATTCTTATTTGAAAATTGTTTGAAGTTATTTCTGGGCAATTTATTTTCATATCTGATTTTTTGTTGATATTACTGTTATAAATTTTTTTACATTATTATTTATTAAACAAAAACAACACCATGTCACAAAACAGGGTCTATAGAGTGATCTCTTTCTTTTGTCAACAAAAATATTTATTGTGAATCTATTAGTTGCTGATAAATATTCTAGATAATTAAATATTTCATATCTGGCCAAACTAAGCTTCCTTAACAAAAGAGAAATAAGATCCTTTTCAGACGAGTAAATGCTAAGGGAATTTGTTACTACCAGACCTGCCTTACAAGAGCTCCTGAAGTAAGCACTAAATATGGAAAGGAAAGAGCATTACCAGCCACTAGAGAAACACACTGAAGTACACAGACCACAGACACTATAACACCACTACATAAATAAGTCTGCAAAATAAGCCGCTAACACCATGATGACAACATTAAATTTATACCTATAAATATTAACCTTAAATGTAAATGGACTAAATGCTCCAATAAGAGCACACACAGGCAAATTTGATAAAGAACCAAGATCCATTTACATGCTGTCTTCAAGAGGCCCATCTCACATGTAATGACTCACATAGGCTCAGAATAAAGGGATGGAGGAAAATCTACCAACCAAATGGAAAACAGAAAAAAACAGGGATTGCAATCCTAATTTCTGACAAAACAGACTTTAAACCAACAAATATCAAAAAAAAAAAAAAAGAATGGCATTACATAATGGTAAAGGGTTCAATTCAACCAGAAGATCTAACCATCTGAAATATATACGTATATATGCACCCAACACAGGAGCACTCAGATTCATAGAGCAAGTTCTTAGAGACCTTCAAAGAGACTTAGACTTCCACAGAATAATAGTGAGAGACTTTAACACCCAACTGACAATATTAGGGAGATCACTGAGACAGAAAATTAACAAAGATATTCAGGACCTGAACTCAGCACTGGATCATATGAACCTGATAGATATCTACAGAACTCTCCACTGCCCCAATCCCTCAGCCCCCCAAAAAAACGATATACATTCTTCTAATCACCACAGGGCACTTACTCTAAAATCAATCACATAATTGGAAATAAAATATTCCTCAGCAAATGCAAAAGAACAAAAATCATAACAGTCTCTCAGACCACAGTGCAATTATATTAGAAGTCAAGTCTAAGAAATTCACTCAAAACCACACAATTACATAGAAATTGAAAAACCTGTTCCTGAATGACTTTTAGGAATTAAGGCAGTAATCAAAAAGTTTTTTAAAATGAATGAGAACAAAGATAAAACATACCAGAATCTCTGGGACACAGGTAAGCTCCAGTGTTAAGAGGGAAATTTATAGCACTAAATGCCCACATCAAAAAATTAGATCATAAGTTAACAACCTAACATCACAACTAAAAAAAACTAGAGAACCAAGCACAAACAAATCCCAGAATCTCTGGGACACAGGTAAGCTCCAGTGTTAAGAGAGAAATTTATAGCACTAAATGCCCACATCAAAAAGCTAGAAAGATCTCAAGCTAACAACCTAACATCACAACTAAAAGAACTGGAGAACCAAGAACAAACAAATCCCAAAACTAGAAGAAGACAAGAAATAACCAAAATTAGAGCTGAAATGGAGAAGATAAAGACATGAAAAACCATTCAAAAGATCAATGAATCCAGGAGCTGGTATTTGAAAAATATATATATATATATATATACCACTAGCTAGAATAATAAAGAAGAAAAGAGAGAAGATTCAAGTAGACACAATGATAAATGACAAATGGGATTTTACTACTGATCTCACAGAAATACAAACAACCATCAGAGAATATTATGAATACCTCTATGCACATAAACTAGAAAATCTAGAAGAAATGGATAAATTTATAGACATATACATCCTCCTAAGACTGAACCAGAAAGAAACTGAATCCCTGAACAAACCAATAATAAATTCTGAAATTGAGGCAGTAATAAATAGCCTACTAACCAAAAAAAGCCCAGGACCAGACGGATTCACAGCTGAATTCTACCAGATGTACAAAGAAGAGCTGGTACCATTCCTGCTGAAACTCTTCCAACAAATTGAGGAGGAGGGACTCCTCCCCAGCTCATCCTATGAGGCCAGCATCATCCTGATACCAAAACTTGGCAGAGATACAACAAAAAAGGAAACTTCAGACCAGTATTTTTAATGAAGGTTGATGCAAAAATCCTCAACATAATACTGGCAAACTGAATCCAACAGCACATCAAAAAGCTTATCCACCACGATCAAGTAGGTTTCATACTGGTATACAATATAATATCTGGTATCAATGAAAGTGATTCATCACATAATCAGAACTAAAGACAAAACCCACGTGATTATCTCAATAGATGCAGAAAAGCCTTTCAATAAATTCAACATCCTTCCTGTTAAAAACTCTCAATAAACTAGGTATTGAAGGAACATATCTCAAAATAATAGGAGCCATCTATGACTAACCCACAGCCAACATTATACTGAATGGGCAAAAGCTGGAAGCATTTCCCTTGAAAACTGGCACAAGACAAGGATGCTCTTTCTCACCACTCCTATTCAACATAGTATTGGAAGTTCTGGTCAGGGTAATCAGACAAGAGGAAAGAAGTATAGAGCATCCAAATAAGAAGAGAGAAAGTCAAACTGCCCTTGTTTGCAGATGACATGATCCTATATCTGTAACAGAACCCCATAGCCTCAGCCCCAAAGCTTCTTAAGCTGATAAACAACTTCAGCAAAGTCTCAGGATACAAAATCACTGTAGAAAATTCTAAAGTTTTCTATATTGAACATGTACTGCATTAGTAACCAGAAAAATTATTTATAAGAAATAAACTGGTTGAAAAATAAAATAAAAAAAGAATAGAGACATAAGTCGTTGCCAGAAACTAGGTAAAACATTTAGCTCACAGTCACCTAAACACTTGATCTGAACTCTTAGAAGCTAGCAATCATAGTATTAAGGCCAGACCTTATGGCTGCTTTAAAAAAAAAAAAAAAAAAAAAAAAAAAAAGCAAAAAATAGCATTCTGACATTAAAATATATATATACTTGGAAATATCCTCTTGAGGATATTTCTTGACTAAAGAAGATTTAATGGTGCATGACATTGTCCTTTTCCTTGGCTAACTCTCACACATCCTTCAAATCAGCGGTTGGGATATTACTTTCCGTAGTAAGCCCTTCTTTAGCCACCAGATTGCCTTCCACAGTACTCTGTGGCTCCCAGAGTACTGTATGTGGCTCCCACCACAGCATTTATCTCTCTGAGTTGTAATTAGCTGGACACTTTTCCAGGCTTCATCAGCGCTGAGACTATCTCTGTTTTGCTTACTGTTGTATTTTTCCCTCAGTCTAATGGTTAGCACATAACAGGTGCTCAATAATTCATTTAACTAAACTGAATTTCACAAGACTATCTCTTACAACTGTCAGTGTAGGCTGAAGTTATCATCGCATCAAAAGACAATCCAGAAGAAGCAATTCGGGAGGGTTTGTAGCCTTTAATATATAATCTGTATGTTTAGCTCTTCACTGACCTAGCTTGATCTTTTGGAATATCTGGAAAAGTGAATGGGTAGTTTGCTTTGCGCGTATTTTTTTGTATATTGTATCTCTCAAACGAACTTTGACAAAATTACATTATAGTTATCTCAAATTTGTTTAGTTATATAAAAGGTACTGGTAAACAGGTATTTTATGCTGTCAATTGTTTAAAGACCCATGCACCTAAACAGATCATGGGAGACAGGAATAAACATCCATTCTGACGGTTGTCTGAAAACTCATCAGTAGGATCAATTCTTTTTTTTTAGAAAGATATTTTGGTTTCACTGTTGCACATAAGTAAATAGACAATTAAACCTAATTATATTCCTTATGGCACTGCCACAATAGTTTTATGCTTAAAATGAAAGTTAAGGAAGTCAACCTCACAGCTGTTCATGACGTAATTAGACATGTGCTCCAGAGCTGGGGTTTTTTTTAAGGTCATTCAATTTATGTCATTGCTCTTTATAAAACAGTTGAAACTTTGAAATTGTCTACAAAACATGACTTATAAAATACTTGATTTTAGCTTTGATTTTTGCCCATAATTATGTAGTCAAATGCTCTAGTTTTAACTTTGTCATGTGTAGTGCTTGTTAGACTTGAATCAAAATCAATATTAACATTCTAATTTTAACATTAACTGGATGATAAATCTAGTTAAATAAATCCCCAACCAGTCAGACAGAAACATAAACCCACACTTGAACTGTTAAGATTTGACCGGTAGCAACCCAAATGACAATAATAGTGTAGATATTTCAGATTTTCATTAAAAACCCCAGATAGTGAGGACATTAATTAGAAGTCCTACCTGTAATCAATGTGTATTAAAATGTATGTTTGCCATTTTACCAATTTCCATTTGTTTAACCTTTATATAAACACATAGTATATCTTTTATGTAACTAAAATAGGACAATTGGTTCTTTGAGTGTTAACTTTAGCATAACAAAAATCATTTTAATTTACTGATACATTTAAATATTTTCCACAAGAATTATTGGCTTTAAGCATCACCACGCAATTCACTATGGTTGATTACTGAATTATTACTATCTGTTAGGTGATAATGTTTATACACTGGAAAGGACTTTTAAAATTTAGAATAAACATAATTTTAAATCAACAAATCAATCATTTTGAGGAATACAAAGTATTGCTCTGCCATTTTTTTCACCTTTAAGATTATTATTTTCATAATTTTTAGGAAGTATATTTTGGTAACAGACAAACTGTTAAAATTCATCTTTACATGAGAACGAGGTACATTTTTAAAAGTTTGCATAAATGACAGCCACTGCCTAACTTTTACCCCAGAATTTTCAAATATCTGAATTTAATTTGTGATAAATTTCATATCATCTCTGAGAAAGCATTGAATAAATCATTTTTAACTAAAGGCCAAATATAATGTGTTAGTCTCCAAGATGCAAACACTAAATTCTATGCACAGCAGCTTCTGGATCATCTCCAGCAATCTGAATTCATTTAGCTTAAAAAACAGTTTCCTGTATTTCTAACCACAGCTTTTCATAATGAAAACTGCCATATTCTTCACATAATTACATCTAAACACATCACTAACCCTCCAACAATTGTTTCCATGCTGTTTCTTTTAAATTTTTGCTGTTGAAACCCATAACTTAACTCTGAAATTTTCTTTATGCTCTGACATTTAAAAAGCAACATACTATGCTGTATTTACCACTCTCTAGAAACCTCTCTGAGTTTATGAATTCCCTGCATTTCTTTCTTCTCAACTTGTTCCAGAGTTACCTTCAGTTTTCTGTGCTAATGAGCCTATGTCTAGAAAATCCCATTATTTTCTTGTCTTTCTTATAACTTTTTCTATCCATAATAGTTTCTATCTTTTTTCATTGATCAGTTCCTCTTCTTGCTGGTTTAATCCCTGAAAACAACTTTCCCCATTACAGAATTTTTATTCTCTTCTTACATATGTTTAAGACCTGGAGGAGAAGTAACTGACCTCAACTACTCTTTATACTGCATCTCTTCTTATAGTCATTTGTTCACTGAATGAGCACCTACATAGGTAGTGGCTAAAGATGAATACAATAGGCTGGATGTGGTGGCTCATGTCTGTATGAGTCTGTAATCCCAGCACTTTGGGAGGCCAAGGCGGGTGAATCACTTGAGGTCAGGAGTTCAAGACCAGACTGGCCAACATGACGAAACCCTGCCTCTACTAAAAAATACAAAAACTTAGTTGGGCATGGTGGCAAGTGCCTGTAATCACAACTACTCAGGAGACTCAGGAAGGAGAATCGCGTGAATCTGGAAGGTGGAGCATGCAGTGAGCCCAGATTGTGCCACTGCACTACAGCCTGGGCAACAGAGCAAGACTCTGTCTAAAAAAGAAAAGAAAGAAGATGAATAAAGCATAGTCTCTTCCCACACTGGGGGCTGGTTTAGTAAAGAAAAACAGTTGTAAGTAAATAAGTGCAGCAATATAGATCGCAATCAAATTAATGAGTTAAATCATCTACATGTATTTCATTGAGGACTAATATGAGGCACGCACTGTGCTAAGCCCTGAGACATAGTAGAAAACAAACATGGTGCTCTCTCTTGTGGAATTTATGTTTCAATGAGGAGCTAGAAGTTCGATGTAGTCATTTAAATAGCATTTGGGAAACTATTCATTTATCACTTCTGTTTCTTTAGTCCTATAACAACATTCTCATGCTTCATGTTCCGAAGATAAATATGGCATTAAAATAGAATGCTTTGACCTATATTTTATGTATATCAGTCTTCTGGTAATGGACTGAAAGCACAGTGATCATCACTCCTGGCTATTATTTGCCGCAGCTGCATCTATGAGCTGGGGTGGGTCACTGGGAGGCGTCCAGCCACAAGGCTATTTGGAACTGTGATTTATTTTCATTTTACATGGTAATATTTCATCTCACGAATATCCCCAAATTGATGAAGCTTACAGGGATTTTTTTCCCTTTGCTTATAAATCTCTAAGCACTTGACATGTTGAAAAGAATTTCTATAATCAATAGATACCATGATTTGCCAAAGAAAATCAAGGATAGTGAGAAGTCTGATTTCCTAGAGAAAAGGAATCCCAATGGCTTCAAGCAACAATGCTTCATAAAAAATTCTGTTTAGCTTTGAAGTAAAATCAGCCAATGAATCATAAATTAAACAATTTCATATGCATTGTCTCCTTCAATTTTTATATCAACTCTTTAGGAAAAGTAGGGCAGTTGGTATAAACTGCACACTATAGGGAATAATTAGAATGACTAAAAATCATTGTCAGCAAAAGTCCTTTGTGTCCCAAGGCGGGGGCCCTTCTACTACATTAGGAGAGAAAAATAAGAATGTATCTGGAGAATGGAGAATGTCTGATTTGTGTCAGGAGCCATGCTAATGAGTTATTCATATTATCATATTTAAGTTCATAGAATAATAGAAATGCAAAATAACTATAAAGCTGATATCCAAAGGAACCATATAGAATAAGAATATAAGAATTCTCAAAGCAGTTCCAAGTAGTAAGTCTATTTGGTCCTGTATTTATATTTGATCATGGCACTTAGAGTCTTGCTCTCAGTGAATGAGCCTCAAAAGTTTTATCTCCCACTGTAGTGATGACAATGAACAAGAACATGTAGAAGATGCTAGACAGGCAAGAAGACCTAGGTTCCGGCTCCAGCCTCCCTACACACACACACACACACATACACACACACACCCCCCACACATTACTAGGCTTGTAAATTTGAATAACGCAAACTTCTCTGAACCTCAGTTCTTAAGTCATATTCTCTATAATATTGTTATTATTTTTTACATTACTGGTAATGTTACTAGTAATATTGTATTGACATTAGTTATAAGAAGCCTAAAGTCACTGACTCATTGGGTACACTGACTTCTAATAGTAGGTGGGCTGGCCATGGCTAGAGAGAGGTTTGCTTAGTGAAAAATAGTCTACAGTGAAAAAAGAACACTTGCTTATTTTGTTTCCAAACCTGTGCCCCTTTGAAGGCATACAGGCAATATCTGATCCTGATGAAGCAGTGGTGGCAGAGAACGAATTCCCGGTGCCAACTTGTGTTGCTGGCTCTGCAATTCATGTAATTATATGCATGGTTTTCCTCTTTGTTAGCAATAAAGCTAATGAGTAGGCTGGCTGATCCATGGGTATTTCAGCAGCACTCTAGGACTGCTGTCCCACTTCACTGCTGCAGTTTTCTGTTTAAACATCACACCAGCTACATTACCAAGATGCACTGAGGAAATGATTGATAGAGTTGATGAAAAGCCTTTTAAATAAATATCATATCAAAACTACTCTACTAATTCAGCATAAAAGTATAAGATGTTTTGATTTTATAACACTTGCTGATCAGAAGCTCACCATTGTTTTCCATGTGGAATTTTAAATTGACACCGGTCTCATTGTCAGTGACACCCCACAAAATTTCTTTTTTTGAGATGAAAAGATCACATTGAGTGGTGAGCAGACGTGACTGTGGGCTCTTTATCAGGCAGAGCCCTATAGATATTTGGAGCCTTAGTACACATGCAACATCTTTCATTATTCCTTGTATTTGTAACTTTTTTCCTTTTCTATATTTTCCTTTCATGTGTGTCCTTGATGGGAGAACAAGAGTATATTTTGTCAAAGGATGAAGTAGAGTTGTAACATTCTTTACACAGCAGAAAAATCAAATAAGTAAAAATTCTCTTTTTTAGTATTGTGCCTAACTGTGCTCATAGGAATGTTAATTACCTGAGAAATACTGCCAGAAATAGAGATGCAGGCATTAGACTTTGAAAATGAACCTAGAGTCACATACATATTTGTTAATGGAAAGAAGAAGAAAAATGCTTTCCGAAGGGATTGCTGAACTTTTATAGGTGTTTTTGAGATAGGTTGGATGTAAAAGATTGATATCCACTGGGTACATTTGTCTCAGTTCTCGTTCAAAACAGCGGTTTTTGGGATGAATGACACCAGCCTAAGATATTACATAATGTGATATCCTAAAAATAAAATGTCTGAACATCAAATTTCCTCAGTGTCCTGAGGTTCACAAGATGAGTAGGGGAAAAAAAAGGCTCTGAAATAGGGCACAGGATTGAGAGCTGTGGAAAGAAAGTTAAAGCATATAAAACAAGGGCAGAGAAGCTTAGATAGCACTTCTGTCTGCTTATTTTATCTTCTCTCCTGCTGGAAGTAGAGTACCAATTAACTAACCAATCTGTTTCCTCTTTGGTCTCATAATGTAGTTATCTTAAGTGTTTATTTAAAATATTTATTTTCTTACATTTTGTATTTTATCTCTGTATAATTTTGCAAACTCACAAGGGGATTGTAGTTTCACATTCCATTGAGAAAAGATTCTGAAGTCAGACATCTATATCTACCAGTTTCTCATTAGTCCAATAAGCTAGGGCTACATGGGTTTAAACTAGGATGTGAACTCATTCTGACTCCTTTCATTCCAGCTGGCTCTGCAATGCCAACTCCATCCTATGTCCTCCATATCCTTACCTCAATTACCCTTCTCATTTATACATCTCAAATATATCAATCTCAGATCCTGTGATACTGTGTATTGTAATTCCTGTCTTTTGTATACCAACTGGGTTTAATAAGTATGAAAAAGAGGAAGTAATCTTTCTAGTACACCCCAGACAGCAAAATTAACTTGTGATCTTTTTCTTTTTTTTGCTCAAGTTAGCTGATTCTTCAAGAATTGCTTCAGGATACTGTTTCAATAGTAGCCATCATTGAAGGCTACAAGTTCTGTTTATGCCCTAGAAAAAAAATGTTACATTTTTCGGTTGTTTATTTTTATTTTTTATTTTATTTTTTTAATGATGCTGTATCCCCGTACCACTAATTCTGAATATCTGTAAGTTATCCCTGCTGTAGGTGATGGGGGAGGAAAGGACATGAGTAAGGGTACATTTTTCTCTTGCCGTTTTCTCTTTTGCTTCTCTAATGTCCTTACAGGTATCAGTCTAGGACATCTGAAGGCTTATATCTTGTTTACAGAGCTTCCAAATAGATCTCTCCTGTTATTCTCTCTTACATCTCCCTTTTATTTTCCTACACAGCATTTATCATAATTTGTAAAACTTTTTATTGGAAATGGAATGAAGAGACAACTCTTTCTTAGAGAGTAATTCTAAATAATAAGTGTAGACACTCCTCCCTCCAGAGAACAAAGCTAAATTTTCCTCCCTTTAAGTGTGGGCTGGACTCAGTGATTCCTTCGTAATAAATTGTGTATGAAAGTCTGGGCGCTGTGGCTTATGCCCGTAATCCCAACACTTTGGGAGGCCTAGGCAGGTGGATCACCTGAGGTCAGGAGTTTGAGACCAATCTGGCCAACATGGTGAAGCCCCATTTCTGCTAAAAATACAAAAAATATCTGGGTGAGGTGGTGTGCGCCTGTGATCACAGCTACTCGGGAGGCTGAGGCGTGAGAATCAGTTGAACCCGGAAGGCAGAGGTTGCACTGAGCCAAGATCATGCCGTTGTACTCCAGCCTGTGTGACAGAGCAAGATTCCATTTAAAAAAATGGTGTATGAAAAAGTTAAAATAATAACTTAATAGCTCCAGTGATAAGTCATGTCACCAGCATGTACTCCTAATGTGATAACACGAAATAGCACTTCACCTATGTGGTACTTTTCCTTTAAAACCCATAACCTCACTCTAATCATGAGAAAAACATCAGACGAACCCAAATTGGGGAACATTCTACAAAACACCTTACTGGTTCTTTTCCCAATGTATCAAAGTCATAAAAAGTTAGGGAAAACTGAGAAACAGATGGAAGGAGCCTAAGGAGGCATGACAATTAAATGCAATGTGGTATCCTAGATTGGATTTTGAAGAAAGGACATTAGTAGAAAAACTGGAAAAATCCAAATACGGTCTCTAGTTAGCGTTTTTTACTAGTGTTAATGCCTTAGTTTTGACGAATGTCCCATGGTTACGTGAGAAGTCAACATTAGGGGAAACTGGGTGAAGACTGTTGGGAACTCTCTGTACTGTCTCCTCATCTTTTCTGAAAATCTAATATTATTTCAGAATAAAAAACTTTTTAAAAGAGCGAGCATATTTATTGGGTGTAGATTTGTGTAATATCTGCTTCTGTCATAACACTCTAAGTCTCAGAGGTCAATGAGCAAGACTATATACCTCTTTATTTCTGGGGCCTAGAATCAAAAGACCTCCTGGTAAGAGCTCAGGAAACATTTGTTAACTCAGTGAGTATAACTGCATGCTGAAGACTTGGCCACTGCCTACTGTCGGCTGATTCTAACAGAATTTATAACCACACTGGAGTGAACTCAAGACACCAGGGTACAATGTGAGGCCTAACTAAGATATTTTCTCATGGGAAAGAAAATCTTTTCTTACAGTTTCCACTGGCCACATTCCTTTATTTCCACTTCTAAGGCAAATTTCCTCTGACATGGATTACTCCAACTACTAAAAGTGAGATCTGACAAGTAAATCAGCCATTTAGAGTCTTAGAATTGCAGACCTGGGAATATACTCAACTGATAGGGATGACTTCTTGTTTTAAGGAGTGAATTCTTATTTTTAAACAAAATCATAAGTGAAATGTATGAGAGAGACAAAAGCACACCTGCTCTGTTTTCCTTGAAGTCCCACTCTTGTAGATTTCCCCTTGTCCTCATGGACCTTCAAGAGGAAGCTGAGCCTAGGGAACTGCAGAATCCAGCTTGCATCACAGAGCCCTCTTTTCATTTGCCTAACAAGAAACACCAAAGCTCTGAGAGGTGAAGTGATTTGGCCAGATGTCTGTTATAGAATTTTTGACAAGATCAGGAGAAGAGCCAAAATTTCTTGAGGACGTTTCCTAATGAGTTTGGTATGGCTTGCTCAGATGCCAATTATGCATGTTTCCATTCCATTGAAATTCTAATTTATCTTTCCTAAAACAAAGGCATATTTTGACTTTATAAAAAATAAAAATAATGCTCTCCATCTCTGCCGAGACCAGCTTGGCTGGGGAGACCCTAACCCAGAGGCACTAGAAGAATTAAAGACACACACACACAGAAATATAGAGGGGTGAAGTGGGAAATCAGGAGTCTCACAGCCTTCAGAGCTGAGAGCCCTGAACAGAGATTTACCCACACATTTATTAACAGCAAACCAGTCATTAGCATTGTTTCTATAGATATTAAATTAACTAAAAGTATCCCTTATGGGAAATGAAGGGATGGGCTGAATTAAAGGAATAGGTTAACTAGTTAACTGCAGCAGGAACATGCACTTAAGACACAGATCACTCATGCTATTATTTGTGGCTTAAGCATGCCTTTAAGCAGTTTCCCGCCCTGGGCTAGCCAGGTGTTCCTTGCCCTCATTCCCGTAAACCCACAACCTTCCAGCTTGGGCATTATGGCCATTATGGATGGACATGTCACAGTGCCGCAGAGATTTTGTTTACGGCCAGTTTTGGGGGGACTTGCTCCCAACACATCTCCTCACTTTTCTCTGGATTTCTTCTTTGTTATTTTTGTGACTTTTTACTTAAAACCATCTCACATTCTCACAGTCTATAAAGAGTAAAGATGAGGCCTATCATTTAAACTTTGTAAATTATGTTTCTCAAAACCTAGTTTTCATGATGACTGTCACATTCATATAAAAATTTATGAATTTCTCTAAAACTAGATTTACCCCATGGACAATTAATTGAAATGTTGAGAAAAAACATTTATATAAATATTTGTGAATCTCTCTGACACAAGTGCCACCCAGTATATAATGAAATGTAAAGCTGAGAATGAAACACTTAAATTAAATTGTGTGTTTAGCCTTACCAGGTAACTCAGAAAAAAATAAATCACTTTAGGGCGTAAATTATATGAATTGCAAATAACAAAGTATGGGGGAAGAAGTATAATGTGATAGCAAACTCACATGAATGGTGCATCAGGACTCTGCTTCCAACGGGGTCATAGATTCTATAGTTTTATAATCTTTAAGATTTCAGAGAGTGTATAAATAGTTACAGAAAAAAATGGATTTCTGTTGAAAAGTTGTATTTGTATGCTAATTTATAATTAAATATATATTATTATAATTAATAATCATAATTATTTTGCTGGGACAACCATAAGGCAAAAGGAAAACTGCCTTTAGAAAAGGCATTTTCTCTGCTATTTTCTTTGCACAGGGACTACTTTATACCTGTCTAAAGAGTTCTGATGTCTGTTTTTACCTTCATACATTTCTCATGCTAGCACACCTTCCCTGTATTAATGAGGCTTTTCAGTTAAGTTCCTTCCTGCTAATGATGTCTAAAAACTGACGGCCAAGTAATGAGCAGATCAATAGCTTTCATTAAAGTCTCTTTGTAGAGCCTCTTCTAATTTTATCTCCTATGATGTGACCTCCAATTTGCATAAGAGAGACTACTTACGCTTACAGACAGGATTGATTGACTTAACCTAACAAAGGTGGGGGAGCAACTGCCTAATTTAAAGCATAGCTAAAAGATGGTAAAATGATTAAGAACTGTGCTATAAATACTCTAATAATCCTTACTTCTGATAGCTTTAAAAATTAACCCCTGAATATACTGTGTTTCTTTTATGTCAGAGTTAAATACCAATAAAATGAATCTTGGTCAAGGGGCAGTGAAGAAGGCAGCAGGCATCTCAGGTACTGGAGACAGAAGAAGAAATGCTTTACCCTACAACATTTGGTTATCTAGTGTTAAAAGTTTTACATTCTGGTTTGTAAAACCAGTACTAGCTCATTTCTATTAAATTTCCACAGTTAATTATTTTAGTGTGACAGTTGGTCTAAAAGATTTCTCCACCCCATTCACTCTCAGTTGCTTCCTTATTTCTATATCATCCTACTATTATTTTCTTTGCTGGCCAGAGACAGATTTCCTCTTTTTTCTTGGAGCCTCTCTTTCCAGATAATTCTCTGACCCATATCTATCTTTATGGAACATGCCTGTTTTCTAACCTTGTTATTCATACAGTCAAGAAATCTTACAGGTAAATGTTTGAAGTGATGGATGTTCCAGTTACCCTGATTTGATCATCATGAGAATATCACATGAATCCTAAAAATATGTATAACTATCTCAATTGTTTCTATTCAATTTCTCTTTCTTAATTGTTCCTATTACCATTACTGAACAAGTGTGCAAAATTTAGAGAGACTACATCAGTGGGCAGTGCAGCATTAAATTGACATTTAAAGCAATAATACCTAATGTATACTGGTTGCTTACTGTATGACTGGTGTTGGGTCCAATGTTTCACATAGCCATCTGATTTAATTTTCAAAATTCCCTTACTTTAACAACACCCACTTTGCACCAGTTTACAAATGAGGAGGCTCCAGCTGAAGGATAGCTTTATCAGTCAGGTTTTAGTCCAGAAAAAAAACTATTCCAGGCAATTTATGCAGAAGTGGATTTAACACACAGACTAAGGTACTTCCAAAAATCACTGAAGAGTGGAAGGAGTGGACTCTAGGCAGGGAGTCTAGGAACAACACCCAAAGAACATAACAGGCAGGCCTGATCTCCCATGAAAAAGGTGGAGGATCAGGAGGTCCCTGCTGAGTTACTCAATCTGAGAACACACGGCTGCGGCTGCACAGTTTGGAAGTGGAATACAAGATCAGGGAGTTCTTGAAAACATCACAATTCCCTCTTGATATTTACAAAGCTAGACACTAATGCACTGCTGCAGAAAAAAGCCCTCATTTCCATGGTACTTTTAGCCAGAAAAAAAGCTAAGTGCAGTAAGAATATGGTCTACATAATCTCCCCTCCACCTTTCAAGCACTTGACTAAGTGCACCTAATTGGTGAACCTAATTTGCCTCCAGAATGCTGGCTGCAAGAACATCTGGGAAATGTATTATAGTTCTCAGCCTTACAAACTGTATGGTAAAGAAAGGCATACTAGAAGGTGGGCATAGATGTTGAGTACCAAGCAAATAAGTTACATTCAACATAGAGAATGAGTAATTGTGACATCACATAGAGCTAGTAATCAGTGAGGTTGAGAGTGCGACTCAGGTTGACTGCCTACAAAACTGGCTCTCAACCCCTGTGTTGCACTGCCTCCACAACAAAGATCTTCCACATTTCCAAGTGCAGCTTTCTAAGACACTTAAATCTGTATTTAACAGGAAAAATCTTCTTAATAAGAAAGGATTAGAAATGGAAAAACAGTATACATTATTTTTCCATTCTTCCAAATTATTAGCCTATTATAATAATTAATCATGTTATAGTTTTTTGCTGTGGATAAAAATATGGGACTGCTAACACTTCATATAAGTTACATCAAACCAGAGAACATGGCTCCTTTGAAATACTGTGTTTTCAAATCTCATCATGCTGAGATCTGGAGGGAAGCTGATTCTTTTGATACATTTGCTATGATTTTACAGCCTTTGCAATGTATAATTTAAGCACCTAAATATTTATTTCAGAAACATCTTCAAGTTTCTTGAAGAAAAAGAGATCTCTGGATATCTTTAAAGTTCAAGAGTAGTCACCCACCATTGTCAAAATGTATCTGACTTTGGTATTCGTGATATCCAGAGACTTGCTGGGTTGACAGCATTCCTCTGCCAATGGACGCATAGGGGAACACGAAGATGATGATAGAAGGCCTCTCCTCTGTGCTACAAATTGGAAGTGGAGTGTCAGGTGCTGTTGATGTTATCCCACCTACCTTCTGTTCTTTAACATATTTATATACATTAACTACCTTTAAGATTCACAGAGCAATTTTCTGTGGCTGGGTGCTTTCCTTCAGCCTTTAAAAAAAAATGTTGTTATTATTATTGTTAGCAGCTTCAGTGTTTTCCCTTCCATTGATGTGTCTGATAAAGGGTCCATAACAGCACTCAGAACATTCATGGGAACATGGCATGTTACTGGTAGTCAGCATATCTAATTTCTCTGCCCTTGACTTAATGTGTGAACTTGACTAAGTCACTCCATTTGTCCCTATCTCATTCATCCTCAACAAATATGACATTTAATATTTGAATATAATTATTATTCAAAAGAATTTCGGGGCTCCTGTTTCACACATCTGCCCAATTCTACATTTTATTAAAATAATAAAATGGATTAGTACTTCTTCATACCTCTTTATCTTAAGAATAAGAATGGAGTGCTAATGAAGCATTTGGCATATTCATTAATTGTTTTTTCTTTCTGGGATTTGTATTCGCCAAATTTTTTAATACTCTCTGTTGCAAGGAGCCTACTGCTCTCAGTAAGATGTGGAGTTTTCATTTTTCTAAGAAACAAGAGAAGTTATGTGAGTGGCAGAAGCTAGTCAATCTGCTTGAAGGAAATGTATTGCACATGTATATATAAAAATTGTACTGTTTAAAGGAAAAAATATTAAATTCCCATTTGTAGATGCTATTTTTGTTTTTGATTTCCACAACTGAAGTGGCAGGATAATTAATGAGCTGCCAGAGAGTATGTAAACATGCCCTTTTGACAAATAGTCTTGTAAAATAGGGACAAGTATTCAATAATGATCTTTAAGTTTCTATTCTGTGTAAGCAAAATATACAGTGTGCTGGAGCCCCACGGCCTCTTTTACTCTTTGGCACACATTTTCTGAAGCAATATAAGCAAAATCTTTGTATTTATCTTACACACAAGAGACCAATATCTTTCTTTCAGCTTGGGTGGCTCACAATTTTTGTTCTTTAAATGGGTGGATATCCAAGGAAAAAATGACAAAGTGAAGTAACTAACAGCACAGAACTTCCCTCCTAAGACTTACTTGGCAATTATATGTTAATTTTTTAAAAGTAGAACTTAGGTACATCAAAATTTTGAAGAATTTATTTGAGCAAATGGCCTCTCATGAATTGGGAAGCACCAGACTACTAGCAGTTCAGGGCTCCATGAAGAGGCACAAGTGGAAAACTTTTGTAAGGTATTCCCAGAAGCAAGACAGAGAAAATAATTGATGGTTCAAGTGGAGAGTCCATAGTTAGAGGTAACTCGATGGTTTCTGACTGGCAAAGTTTCTAGTTAGAAGTTAGTTGGTAGTTTCTGATTGGTTAATATTCTGTTTTTCTAAGGTTATGATCATTCAATTTGCTTAGGCAGGAAAAGGCACTCAGTGGCCTCACAATTAATTGTTCTTTTTACAACTTAGCTTTATCTAAATTTATCAGTTAAATTGGAGTATTTTCAAAGTTATTTTCAATGGAAACAAACTTCTGGAATCCCCAAATTTGGAGGATCACCAGGGATTTCTTTTTGTTTGTTTATTTCATCTCATGTGGGACAGAGCCAACTTATCTGTTTCTCTTTTATGTCAGTTGTAGCATTCTGCCTTGTTTTTGTGGCCACTGGGAAGGATGTGGTTCTGACAAAGATAATCACCTTTTTGGTACATGGAGCTAATTGGGGTGATTTGCTGGCAAGACAGGTTTTCTTTCTCCTTTGCGTCTCCTTGTCTTTGTTCTTTCCTCCAGGAGCTGTTTCAGAGGATGATCTTTCCAGACAAAGGAGGACTATTTTCCTATGCCCAAAGGATTTCAGACTCATTGATGTATGAGACACTGTCTGTTAGTTAGCTTGTTATCTTCCTGTAGCATTAACCAGAGCACGTCACCTACTTTTACTTCGAAATTGCAGTAATCAATCACCTTTATCAAATAAATTTTTTAAGTATGATATTTTTGTTGTATTAGGCTCTCGACCAAGCAACTGAAGAAAATATGATTTCCACTCCTTTCAAGTTTATTTCCAAAACAGGAATAACTGCAAAAAATAGGCCTTAATATTCTTCATGATATTTTCAGGCTATTTCATATTTTTATATTGTTTTATTTTTAATAGTATTTTGCCCAATCCTAATCATATTTGTTTGTGTCTCTTTTCCTCACGAGATTAAATGAGAGAGGGCCATATTTGCTCTCTCACGACTCCATCACCAACATTGTACTAGTTGATTTTTTTGTATATTATATCACTTAAACATCAAGAATATCCTGTGACTAGGAGATACTGTCTTCTGTTTTACACACAGGAAACACTCTCAGGATGTTAGGTACAACTAGTGAGTGACAAGTGAATAATTGTTACCTAAGGATCTGTGATTCTCAAACAAATGTACATTCTACACCATCTTGCTGCTTTTGAAGTTCTACAGGGATAGAAAATCATATCCTGTATAATATACAAGACTCTAGCTCACCTGTAAAATTCTGATTCAACTCTGTGTATTATAACTGCCAAAACATATTATTATTACACACCAATAGGAATGACTTCCCTAATTCTATCAGATATGATCCAGGCATGCTAAAATGCACAGATAAATGGTATTACATAAATATGAAGAATTATTTTTGATCTAATACGATAACGAGTGGTAAAAAACTGTGATAAGTCATAACATGGCTTTTGATATTTTTAGCTTTATTGCTATGTTGTAATCATTCTACCTAGTTAGTTTCTTAATTAACTATATGTTTTCGACAATGATGCCACCTGATTTCATCCATGCTAGAGAACATTTGCTACTTGTATTATTATTTAAATATATTCAATCTTATCATCACTGTAATAGTTAACACAGTAACATTAATATCATTCATTGAGTATTTAAAATACAACATCATTTGATTGGTAAGACCCTACAATGCAACATCTTAATACCTTTAACAACCTTATGTGGTATACATAATATTATTATTTTCATTTTTTAGTGAAGAAGTGTGAGGTTTATAGAATGTGAGTAATCATCCTATCAAGGCTCAGCTCAGATGTTAGTTACCCAAAGGGATTCCTTAATCACCATATAGTAAGTAGAATTCCTGGTTTCCCATATTTCCCTATACCACTTCACATTTTGCTCCTTTACAGAGTTATTTTTAAATGTATAACTAACCACTGTGTGAAATTATATACAGTTGACGCTTAAACAACATGGGCTTGAACTGCTTGTGTTCACTCACATACAGATTTTTTTCAACCAAATTTCGAATGAAAATAGATAACTCGTGAGATATGGAATTTCATATTTGGAGGGCTGACTTTTCTTATTTACGTGGTTCTGCAAGGCTGATTATGGAACTTGAGTGTCCACAGATTTTGGTATATGCCAGGGTGCTGGAATCAATTCTCGGGGATGTCTGTATATTTATATGATTACTTAAAAAATTATTCTCTGTCTTATAACTACAAACTAAGATGCATAATGCAGTGTGCAATTTTTCTTACCACTTATCTCTAGGCTCTGAAACACTGAGCAGCACAGAGTTGACACTAAATCATTGTTTTTGGATGAACAATTTGATGTGGAAACAACGTTTGGAGCTGAGAAGAGAACCCAGGTCTTTTAAGTTCTGGTAAAAAGAAAACTGAGTTTGTGCATTTTTAAAATTTGAGATTTGAAATACTGAGAATTTCTTTTGTTTTATCTATATCTTCATAGCTTCTTTTAAATTATATTGAGTTAAGAAGATTGAAAGAGGAAATTTTTAATCTGCCAACTGTAAGGACTGCATTCAGATTGATGCTCCAAAATGCATTTGATTTATTTGTGAGAGCAAAAATCTTCATCAGGCAATAAGATATTATACTTTCCAAAATATATTTGTTTTAAAATTGCCTAAAGTTTCACTCTCTTTTCTTTGATTAGTTGAGAGTAGTTAAGCCTTACTTAAACTGTCTCTTTGTTAAGGCTCACCCTCTTTGAGTCTGAAAATTGACCTTTGATGAAACCTCTTTTGGCTCATTTTGGTACAAATTAGAACAACTTAAGGAATGAGGGCTCAGGAACTGAATTTGAATTAGGATGACTTTAAAAAGTACCAGTCAATTAGCCAAGAAGGCAGCAGAGGTGAAATCATTTCATTTGTGATAATGCCCGACGGGGATCCTAATGGCTCTATCTGATTAGCTTGGTTTTTTTACTTCTCTGTCAACCTATACCCAGATGGCAGAGATAGGGAATTGAGTTGCATCAAGAATTTGTGAAACTCTTCTGCAAGGAGCTTCAGATTAGTGAAGTATATTAGCAATTGATGCCAAAGGAAGACAATGGGCTTTAGTAAACTCCGGTTTGAAAACACTGTATTTGCAAAGTGTCTGCCATATGTACTGCTTGGGCTTTAATGGTCTTTATTTTATTTTACTTTATTTTAAATTAATTAATTAAGTTGTTTGTTTTTTAGACAAAGACTGGGTCTTGCTCTGTTGCCCAGGCTGGATCTCCAACTCCTGTGCTCAAGCAATCCTCCCACTTCAGTTTCTCAAATAGCCCTTCTTTTATTTTAAAACTCTTGTTGGGTAGAAACATGAATCAATGCAAGATTTCTAAGTAAGTAAATTTTATTACATAATGTTTAAGTTCTCACATAGGTGCATGACTTTTCCTAAATAGATAGAGAATACCACATGTACTGCCAAGCTTAGCATTCAGCTCTCTCATCAGCAATAACAAAGCACATATACTCAGAATTACAGTTTTACAAAGAATGTGATAAGTTGTATTAAATTAATTTTAGCCTAAACCTGCCTCCTTACATATTCTAAGTTTGGCCTTAAAATTTCTCCATACAGAATGAACCATAACTTAACTGGGCATGTAAATAGACTGTAACCTACTCTTGTGCCAGTCATCAAGTCTGGCCAGTCAAAGGCAGTCAGCTGTTCAAATCATGTTCAGACAAGGTAAAGACACTGGCCTGTAACCAGTCTGGCTATTTCTATACCTCATTTCATTTTTTATATCTCACTTTCCTTTTTCTATCTTTAAATGTTCTTCTACCATGTGGAACCTTACTGGAATCATGTGGAACCATATGGAACCACGCTAGAACCTTACTGGACCTATTCGGATTTGGGTCTTTCAGGATTTGCCAATCATTCTTGGCTCAGTTAAACTTTGTTAAGTTTAGTTTGTCTAAGGTTTTCCTTTCAATAGTTGGGTGCCTGATCTGGGGGTTGCCTTAAGCCTGCATGATCTCAGAGTTGAGTTGATACTGGCAGGGAGGGATAAGGTCAATATTTCTCCAAGAGTGCCATGGGGCAGCATTATTCTGATTCTGAACCAGATTTTTTATTAAAAGTAGTCAAGTTAGGGAATCAAATTCAAAGGACAAGGTTATAAGTAGCAAGCAAACATTTCACAAAATCTAAATCTGTATCCAGGAACATCATAGAAACAGAAGTGGGGTGGGTGTGGACAACCCCCTGAGTGCATGCACAGTGCTTGGTGGAGTTTCCATGTAAACAACAGTGATGTCCACTTTCTGTCATGAGGGTAACAATTAGGGCAAGTTGGAGGAGGAGAATAGGACCAAGCATATTGATGGATTGCTTACTCTGAAAATGAAGGTTCCAGAAAGTTAAAAGACCTTTATACAGCTCAAAGCAGTTCATAAAAACTGTGCTTGTTCTCAAATATGAACTATCAGCAGCACTGCCTAGTTTTCAAGTCCATTTGTTCCAGCTACTATAGATGAGTTTTGTAGTTAGTAACACTCCTAAATCAGTCTTTTAGCCTATTCCCTTTCTGAGGACTACAACGGGGAATCATTACTTTCCTATTATTAACAAATTCATGCAGTTGTTTATAAAACCTTTCTGGGTACTTTCATATAGCATCTCTTATTTGATACTTGCAATAGTTGTGCAGTGTGTGTGTGTGTGTGTGTGTGCACGCGCACATGTAATAATGTCCTTTCTCTGAGGTTGAAGAAACAAAAACACAGAGAGGTTAATTGACAAGGTCAAGGCCACACAGTTTGGAAGCAGCAGAACTGGGGCTTAAATCTGAGGTTTCTAAATCTAAACTCTGGGTCTTCTGGGAACTTTATTCTACTCTAGGGTCAAAGACAGTACCTAGGATCCTGTATTACTAATGGAAGGAAAATTGCATGAGGGTACTCTGGCTGACAGATTGATGGATTGATTGATTAATTTATTCATATATGGTCTACTCCATGCTAAGCACTGTTCTAGTTACAGAGAATTTTAAGAACAACAATGTGCTCTTGTCTTTAAAAAGCTTATCATGTTTTGTTCAGTAGTATAAAAATGCTTGCTATATTATGAAAATAAACAGAAGTCTGAAGTGATTGGTGGTAGAGTATAAGACAGCAGCACAATATACAAGCAGAATGCAGATTTGGAGTTAGACCACCAATGTTCAAATCTCACATCTATAACTTACAAGTTATGTGACTTTAGCGTAGTGATCAATCTCCCTGTGCCTCAATTTCCTCATTTGTAAAATGGATTTGATCTTACTGTATAGGGCAAGTTAGAAGATTAAATAGGTTAATATTTGTAAAGTGTTTGATACATAAAAAGCAGTAAAGTTTTTTTAATAAATAAAAATAGAGATCAGGAAAGGCCAAGTCACACAGCTAATGATGGTGGAACAGCAATAGGAAATTAGTCTGTATAAGTGTAGAACCACGGACCTAATGACTAAGCTTTAATATAAAAATTCTCGTCTTGTGTGGTGAAATCCATGCTGCAGTTTGATTTGATTATTTGTTGGGCAGTGGGATTAAGCTGATCTTGTAAATGTTTGGTAGATACTATGGCAGATGGATTGAGGGGAGGAAGAACTGAAGAGTAATAAGTTATACAATTGTCTAGGTGAGGCATAAAGAAGGTTTGAACTCAGGCTAGATAGAACAAAGCAAATAATGAATAAAACAACTGAGGGTGCAATTTGTTGACATTCTTTATCATTGGATTCAGCCTATGTGAAGGACCCCAAATGCCTTTCTGGCTTTAATAGCCTCACTGCAAGATAAACATAAGAAACTGTTATTTAAGTCCATGCTGTGGAGAAGGTAGTTCAGGCCCTGACAGACTAATTTCAAGCACACAGGGTCATACAGATGGTCAGCGGTTCTCAGTCCTTTCATTTAATCCCTAGAATACCCTGTCTCTTCACACTTTATTCTAATCTAAATGATCTCCCATTACTGACTGCAAGAGAATGGACATTTACAAAGCTAATCAATATCAGTTTAATATATCAGCTTCTATCCACTTTTCTTAATGGCATGGCATTAACCCGAAGAGCCTCTTCAAATCGGCAAGGTTCAGATTCTCTCATCTATATGCCTGGTATTAATCCATCCTTTCTCTTTCATTTATTCTGCCTTCCCTGTCCCTCTGATCATCCTCTTTTCTCTCCCTCTTCTTTCAGTGAGATACAGACTATATAAAGTACCCTGACCTTAATAATCATAATAGTATCAACCAAAGCAGCTCTCATTTATTGAACATTTGCTAAGTGCCTGGCACAATTTTTAACACCCTGAATTTAATAACTTATTTAATCCTCACATCATCCCTATAACAAAAGTGTAATTTTTATTCCCATTATACAGGAGAGGAGTCAAATCTACTTACCTCCTAGCATTATCAGAATCAAATGAAGTAATAAATACACTAGCAAACTGCAATATATAACACAAATTTGAGCTGTGATTAATTCATGTTTCTGATTTCATTATCCAACAAAGTGAAATCTGACAACTCTACTTAACCTGGACCCTTAAAACCCACGAACAATAATTGGAATGGAGAGCAGATGCTTGCTATTTAATAACGCTTGTTCTAACAAATAACAAAAGCTCTATAGTTCCTGTTTACTTCATTGAAAATGAATTTCTGTTCACTTTGGATCAGGTCAGGCATAATTAGGATTAAGGATTAACTGGACTTGAAAAGTGATGAAACATAAGTGTCATCTATCTGGCTAATATATCTGAATTAAAAAGATTAACCTGAATGACTGAAATGCACTGACCTTGTGTATTTAATTTCTGTTGTTTACTCAAAATATTGAAGGATGGACTTAGTGAGAAATGGACTCTCCACAGGAGGCTAATTTTGTCATCCCACCAGACCTTACTACAGCTATTAAGACTAAGAAATTGAGTCTGTGCCAGGCACATAGCAGGGTAATAGGCCACAATGCTGTAGAAATATGACTTCTCTTAAAATCCGAAAACATTTCACCTTCACACACCCCCTATCTCATTTCACATTTATCACTGCCATCATAAATATGATCTCTACAGTATTCATTTCCCTTCCCTTGTGTCTAGTAGAAATGTTTTGTGAAAATGGTTCTCTCAGAATCACCAAAGAACTCCTCGTGGTCAGATGCAGTGGTCTCGCCTCTGTCTTTACCCTTTCAACCATTTCTTAACACCTTCCATTAAATTGGTTTCACTTTTCCTCTCTCCTAAAATTTTGTTTCTTCAAAATATTCAGTTTAAATTATTCATCTCAGCCTTTTCCTCTAAAAGTTTCTGTCTTCACCAGGCCTCTCTAGAGACATTTTCCTCTGAGCTTTGGCCTCAACTATTTTGTATTTTCTCTCCCCTCTCCTTTCTTCCCCTTTCTTCACACCTCTCTCCTCTTTCTCTCTGTTCCTCTCTCCCTCCCCTCTCTGTCTCTACTCTCTTACTCTTTCTCATGGGCTCAAATGCTATATCTGTCTTTCTAAATATTCCAAGATCTCCCAAAATGATGGATGCCTTCCTGTCTGGGCTAAACTATACTTTGATTTCTCTGGTTGCAGTTATATAGATATTTTGGAACATCAATAGACAAACTCTAGTGAAGGGATTTCACTTTCCTTTAACTCCCAATTAAGTAAATGCTAAGCAATACTGCATTCAGATCTTTGTCAACGATGGGATTTTTCAATGTTCTAAGAAATAAGGGCTTGCTTAGGGAAGAGAGTGGACATGGAAGGATCTTTGGTAGCAGCCTAAGGACAAGCTTCTATGGGCAACACTTTCATCAAGGGAGAAGAGATCATTCTGGTTCTTTTCATCATCCTCCTTATGCAGAAATTAAGAAATATCCAAGCATAATTTTGTTTTGCTTTATTCAATATTCAAAGGAACTTATTTTCCTACAAGTTATTTATTTAGGAATATACATTAAAAGATTAAACAAAAGTTAAAAGCCTTTAAGTAGGAGATATGCAGGTGTTGTATATTCTCTATGTAGAGAAGCAGCCTACCTTTGTGGAAAGGTTAATCCCGTATTACCAATCTCTTGCTTAAGAACAATAGAAAATACCATTTGTTAATTCCATTTGATTTCCACAGAAAGGAAAAATTGCCACAAGGTTGTGTGAGGAAGAGGATTTTCCTGAGGACTGCCCTTTACCAATATGATATTTGAGCTCTAAATACAATATTTCCACTCTGTTAGGTAATACCAAAGAGATGGTAGGTACATTTTGTAAGGGAAAAAATTAATTTATTTTCCTCACCCATTGTAAGGTTCATGGTTGTGTCCCGTATAACAAAAGATTAACAAAAGAAGAGCGTACAAATATTTTAATGTAAATTGTACATGACCATGACACAGGTCCTTTAGAAATGAAGACCCCAAAAAACAGGGAAACATGTATTCTTATTCTTAGATTTATTCTTAGGTTTGATGAAGAGTAGACTGTGGTACAGAGGTATGATTGAGCAAAGGGGGTCTGATCTATTGGTAATAAACTGAGGGAAATTTAGCAAGGTCTGTTTGTTCTTCTTGATGTGTCTGTATCTTGGAGGACAAGAATGCTCCTTAGTGCCAACTGTAGGGAGGGTACCTCTGGAGTGAAGATTTTATGATCTACTTCAGGGGAGAAAAGCGAGGGGGAAGAGAGAGCAGATTTCTGCTTCTGCCATTTTCTCACTTGCCAAGGTGCCATATTTTGGGGCAGCGTGCCCTGATCCTCATCAGCTTCTTAAATGTATATAAAACATACAAAATTAAATTTACTAATTTACTAACTTAGACTCAAAATCTCCTCGATGTCTGTGATGGTTAATTTTATGAGTCAAGTTGACTGGTCTACAGGATGACCAGATAGTTGGTAAAACATTGTGTGTGTGTGAGTGTGTTTTCTAAACAGATGAGCATTTGAATCAGTACACTGAGGAGAGAAGATCATCCTCGCCAATGTGGGTGGGCCTCATCCAATCCATTGAGGGCTTGAATGAACAAAAAGGTAGAAGAAGGGTAAATTCACTCGAAGCTTAATCTGGGCCATCCATCTTCTCCTGCCCTTGGACATGAGTCCTGCTTGTTCTTGGACCTTTGGAATTGAACTGGATTTTATATCTTTGGTTACCATGGTTCTCAGGCCTTTGGGGTTAGACTGAAGCTATGCCATCAGCTTTTCTGGGTCTCTGGCGTGGAGATAGCAGATCTTAGAACTTCTCAGCCTCCATAATCATGTAAGCCAAATTCTCAATAGTAAAATAAAATAATAATAATAAATCTCCCTCTCTACATATCTATACATATGTCCTGTTGGCTCTGTTTCTCTGGAGAATGCTAATTGATATGACTGTATTTCCAGTGTAAAATTACATAGTAAAAATCAATTTAATGCCTCAAACTTTAAACCTTGGGGTCAATTTTGTCTCACTTTTGTACTTTATTCTACACAAGCAATCAGTCCCCAGATTTTGTTGCCATGTAATATTTATTGAACATTGAGTATATGATGGTTAAAAAGACGTCCCCCTCTACCATTCCCATTGCCACTGCATTGGTCACTTCTCCCATGACCTACTGCTTTAGTTACCTCATTGACCTCCTGGCATTTAGCTTCTTAATTTTGTAAGTTTATCTTTTCTCTCTTTCCTTTCTATATCTCCAGGCTAGCTCTTCCTGTGGCTTTCTTTGAATGGTTTACTTAACGTTTCTATCTTCTAAATCTTAGCACACTTTGTTCTTTCTTCTTCATAACTCTTGCTCATATTTTATGCCTTAATATAAAGGTCATTTTCTTATGTTATTTGTCCTTCACTAACCACTTTTCCCTGAAAAAATAAAAATAAAATAAACCTAAAAATTCACATAAACTAGGTTAGAAAATCTTTCTGAATTGCTCCAAAGAATGTTCTTTTTCACCTCTTTAGTACTCATTTCATACAGCATCATCATTGCTCACTGACATGTGTGTATGCCACAGTAGCCAGGGAGGTGTATGAGGACAAAGATAATTTCTTTCTTGCTTTTGTAGCACGGTGCTTAGCACAGAACAGTGCTCAACAAATATTTGTTGAATAAACTGATGAGTGTTAGTCTCTTACTCATTTGTTATTTCACATTTTTATTTATTCACTCAGCAAACACTGATTGTTTACTATTGTTTAACACACTGTGATAGATGCTAGGTGCTAAAAGTCACAGGCTTGCCTTTTCCTGGTGAATTAACTTCAAGCTTCACTTAAAAAGCCAAGGCTTTCCACAATTTAATTCCTACTTGATTTTTTGATTTTCTTCCATAAGTAACTCTCCATAAACCTTGCCATATAACTCATCATTCAAACTCTTCAGACTACTCACTACCCAAATGCAACATGAATATGCATACCCTTGCGACTTTGATCTTTCTTCTTGTTCGATGTTAAATACACACCAATAAATTAATTTTTATATTAATTTAATAATCACTTATTGTTAGATATGTGCTAGTTACTTGGTTAACTGCTGTGATTATGTAGGTTTGTACATCATAATATGTCTTCTTTTGGAGTTTGTCTTCATAATTTTGAGCTTTTATCCGTATATCAGGGTTCTCAGCTCACCTTCTCCATAAAGCCTTTCCTGATAACCCAGTCATGATCAACTCTCCCATTTCTTCTCCTCTCTCATATTATAATATTTCCAATATTAAATTTAGAATACTTCTTATATACAATGTAAGAAATAGGCTTACCACTTATTTTATTCTGCTTGATATTTATAGTGTGTGTGTGTGTATATATATATGTGTGTGTGTGTGTGTGTATATATATATATATATATATATATACACTTTTTCCTATACCTCTCAAAAGACAAGAAACCTGCCTTCTTTACTTCCTGATATCACAGTACCAGGTAAAATAAAGGCTAAATAAATATGATCTGTGCAGATAAATTACTCAAAGTAAGAATTGCTTGCCAAAGAGAAAGGTTGGCTGAGAGTTTTCTTTGGAATGCATTAAAGCAAACAGTTTACTATAACCTCCTAGTCTGTTACAGTGTACAGTGGACTTAAGATTTGGGTCCCTTCAACATTTATTTGTTAATAACCTAAACCCCATGAAGATGGTATTAGGAGGTGTGGCCTTGGAACTGTGATTAGGTCATGTGAATGGAGCTTTCATGAATGGTATTAATGCCTGTATAAAAAAGTTTCAGAGAGCTAGCTAATCATTTCATGTGAGGCTTCAATGAGAAGATGACCATCCATGAGGAAATAGGCATTTTCCAGGCACTAAAATTACCTTCATCTTGTACTTCTCAGCCTCCAGAACTCTGAGAAACAAATATCTGCTGTTTATAAGTCACCCAGTTTATAACATTTTATTATTAATAGCAGCCCTAATTGATTAGGATAGAAAAGTGGTACAGAGAAATGGAGGTACTGCTGTAACACATATCTAAAAATGTGAAAGAAGCTTTGGAAATACAGACAGAAAAGCCATGTTGATGAGTTCTCAGATGGAAATGAGGAACATATTATTGGGCCGTGAAGGAAAGGCTGTGCTTCTTACAGAATGATGGTAAACAACTTGGCTGAATTGTGCTTGGTTCTAGTGTTTTGTGAAAGATAGAATTTGTGAGAAATAAAATTGGATATTTGGCTGGGGAATATCTAAGCAAAGTGTTGAAGGTGTGGCTTGGCTTCTCTTGAGTGCTTACAGTTGTGACAGCAGAATCAAAATGGAGTCACTCGTGTTAAAAACCCTGACAAATGAAGCCAAAAAAAGCAATAAAGGGAGGGTTCTCAGACATGAATACCTGGTAACAAGAACTATCATAAAAGACTCAAAAACTCCAATCTTTCACAACAGCCACCTTAACTTTACACAAAATAAAATTTTGGAGAGTGCATCTGTCCAGAAATGCTTATCCAACCTCAAACCAGCATCATCTTTGTTATTGATTCTTGTAGCCAAAGGTAAGTATCTCAAAACAATCAGGCAATCCTCCTAGTTTTTCCTTTAAAAAACCATTGTCTTCTCTTATCTTCCTGAATATGCATAGTTCACTATGGCATGTACATTCCCATTGCAATGTCCATTCCCACAATAAATATCATTTTCTTTTAGAGGTCCCCTTTCTGTTTCTGTATCGGTTACAGATTGAATTTTGCTGAATTGTGATCATGTTCCAGTTTTGTTTTGTTTTGTTATGTTTTTAATATCAAACTTGTGAGAGATACAATTGGATATTTGGGGAAATTTCTCAGCAAAGTGTTCAAGGGATGGCTTGGCTTCTTCTAAGTTCTTATAGTAAAATTAGAGAAGAGAGAAATGACTTAAAGATGGATTGTTAATCAAAAGGAAAGCAGAACTTAAGAATCTGGAAAACGCTCAGCCTAATTCTATTGAAAACAAATCAAAAAACCTGTTTAGGATAGAACAATGGTATGGCCAAGATACCATTTGATAATAAAATTAGCACGGATCAGCAATTTCAAAGAAGCCAGGTGCTAGCAGGCTCTGAAATTGAGGCAATAATTAATAGCCCACCAACCAAACAAAGTCCAGGACCAGATGGATTCACAGTCAAATTCTACCAGAGGTACAAGGAGGAGTTGGTACCATTCCTTCTGAAACTATTCCAATCAATAGAAAAAGAGGGAATCCTCCCTAACTCATTTTACGAGGCCAACATCATCCTGATACCAAAGCCTGACAGAGATACAACAAAAAAAGAGAATTTTAGACCAACATCCCTGATGAATATCGATGCAAAAATCCTCAATAAAATACTGGCAAACCAAATCCAGCAGCACATCAAAAAGCTTATCCACCATGATCAAGTGGGCTTCATCCCTGGGATGCAAGGCTGGTTCGACATACACAAATCAATAAACATAATCCAGCATATAAACAGAACCAAAGACAAAAACCACATGATTATCTCAATAGATGCAGAAAAGGCCTTTGACAAAATTCAACAGCTCCTCATGCTAAAAACTCTCAATAATTCGGTATTGATGGAACATATCTCAAAATAGTAAGAGCTATTTATGACAAACCCACAGCCAATATCATATTGAATGGGCAAAAACTGGAAGCATTCCCTTTGAAAACTGGCACAAGACATGGATGCCCTCTCTCACCACTCTTATTCAACATAGTGTTGGAAGTTCTGGCTAGGGCAATCAGGCAAGAGAAAGAAATCAAGGGTATTCAGTTAGGAAAAGAAGAAGTCAAATTGTCCCTGTTTGCAGATGACATGATGGTATATTTAGAAAACCCCATCATCTCAGCCCAAAATCTCCTTAAGCTGATAAGCAACTTCAGCAAAGTCTCAGGATACAAAATCAATGTGCAAAAATCACAAGCATTCTTATACACCAGTAAGAGACAAACAGAGAGCCAAATCATGAATGAACTCCCATTCACAATAGCTTCAAAGAGAATAAAATACCTAGGAAACCAACCTACAAGGGATGTAAAGGAACTCTTCAAGGAGAACTACAAACCACTGCTCAGTGAAATAAAAGAGGACACAAACAAATGGAAGAACATACCATGCTCATGGATAGGAAGAATCAATATCGTGAAAATGGCCATACTGCCCAAGGTAATTTCTAGATTCAATGCCATCCCCATTAAGCTACCAATGACTTTCTTCACAAAATTGGAAAAAACTGCTTTAAAGTTCATATGGAACCAAAAAAGAGCCCGCATTGCCAAGAAAATCCTAAGCCAAAAGAACAAAGCTGGAGGCATCACACTACCTGACTTCAAACTATACTACAAGGCTACAGTAACCAAAACAGCATGGTACTGGTACCAAAACAGAGATATAGACCAATGGAACAGAACAGAGCCCTCCGAAATAATACCACACATCTACAGCCATCTGATCTTAGACAAACCTGAGAAAAACAAGAAATGGGGAAAGGATTCCCTATTTAATAAATGGTGCTGGGAAAATTGGCTAGCCATAAGTAGAAAGCTGAAACTGGATCCTTTCCTTACTCCTTATATGAAAATTAATTCAAGATGGATTAGAGACTTAAATGTGAGACCTAAAACCATAAAAACCCTAGAAGAAAACCTAGGTAATACCATTCAGGACATAGGCATGGGCAAGGACTTCATGTCTAAAACACCAAAAGCATCAGTAACAAAAGTCAAAATTGACAAATGGGATCTAATTAAACTAAAGAGCTTCTGCACAGCAAAAGAAACTACCATCAGAGTGAACAGGTAACCTACAGAAGGGGAGAAAATTTTTGCAATCTACTCATCTGACAAAGGGCTAATATCCAGAACCTACAAAGAACTCAAACAAATTTACAAGAAAAAAACAAACAACCCCATCAAAAAGTGGGCAAAGGATATGAACAAACACTTCTCAAAAGAAGACATTCATACAGCCAACAGACACATGAAAAAAAGCTCATCGTCACTCGCCATCAGAGAAATGCAAATCAAAACCACAATGAGATACCATCTCACACCAGTTAGGATGGCAATCATTAAAAAAATTAGGAAACAACAGGTGCTGGAGAGGATGTGGAGAAATAGGAACATTTTTACACTGTTGGTGGGACTATAAACTAGTTCAACCATTGTGGAAAACAGTGTGGCGATTCCTCAAGGATCTAGAACTAGAAATACCATTTGACCCAGCCATCCCATTACTGGGGATATACCCAAAGGATTATAAGTCATGCTGCTATAAAGACACATGCACACATATGTTTATTGCGACACTATTCACAATAGTAAAGACTTGGAATCAACCCAAATGTCCATCAGTGACAGACTGGATTAAGAAAATGTGGCACATATACACCATGGAATACTATGCAGCCATAAAAAAGGATGAGCTTGTGTCCTTTGTAGGGACATGGAGGCAGCTGGAAACCATCATTCTCAGCAAACTATCGCAAGAACAGAAAACCAAATACCGCATGTTCTCACTCATAGGTGGGAATTGAACAATGAGATCACTTGGACACAGGAAGGGGAACATCACACACCGGGGCCTATTGTGGGGAGGGGGGAGGGGGGAAGGATAGCATTAGGAGATATACCTAATGTAAATGACGAGTTAATGGGTGCAGCACACCAACATGGCACATGTATACATATGTAACAAACCTGCACGTTGTACACATGTACCCTAGAACTTAAAGTACAATAATTAAAAAAAAAAAAAAAAAAAAAGATGATGAAAAAACAACCCTGAAGGCATTTCTAAGATCACTGAGGCTATTTCTCCAATCACAGGCCCAGAATACTAGGACCTGAGGGGCAAAATGATTTTAAGGTACTACTGTACCCACCCCTCCAGAAGGCATAGAGAATAACCCTTGGCAGCAACCCAGCACAGTGTTATCTGTGCTGGAGTACAGAGTGAACCAGCCATGGTGGCCTAGCTACATAGTCCTAGATTTTGAGGGATGAAATCATGAAGAGTCTTGGGCACACAACCAAGACACAGGCCCTGAGAGTGATGTCATTTCAGGGAATCCCTACCAGGGAAATACCTGGTGAAGCCACTAGTGTGAAACTTTAGCTGGGAGAGCTATGTCCTGGGCTATTCCCAGCAAAGGCTAGGGACTGGGCCACCTGGAGCCTTGCGTACCCAGCTCTCACCCCAGTACGTATGGAAGGCAAAACATACAGTTAAAGAAAATCATTCTCCAGCTTTAATGTTTTTTGCCATGTTGAGTTTTGGACTTAGGGATCTGTTACCCCTTTCCGCTTTCCTATGTTTTTATTTTGTAATGGAAATGTCTATCCCATGCCTGTCCCACCATTGTATTTTGGAAGCACATAACACATTTGATTTCACAGCTGGAGAGCAATTTGTCTCATGACAAATTCTACCTGAAGTCTCACCCATATCTGATTTAGTTAATATTTAGAGTAGACTCTGGAGTTTAGAATTTTGATTTGATGACAGCAAAAGTTAAGACTTTGGAACTACTGGGATGGAATGATGTGTTTTACATATGAGAAGGACACGAATTTGAGGGGTAGGGGTGGAATTGAATGAACTGAATATTTATGTCCTTCCAAAACTTACACGTTAAACTTCTAACCCCAGGATGAAGGTATTTCCTAATACCTTCCTAATACCAAAGGTGGGTCTTTTGGGAGGTGATTAGGTCATAAGGGTAAAACCCTTTTGAATGAAATGAGTGTCCTTATAAAAGAGATCCAGAGAGCTAGCTAGTTGCTTCTGCCGTCTGAAGACACAGCAGAAAGTCAGCACTCTGCAACCTGGAAGAGAGCCCTCACCAGAACCCAGCCAGGCCAGCACCTTGATATCAGCCTCCAGAACTGTGAGATATAAATGTCTATTGTTTATAAGCCACACAGTCTATGGCATTTTGTTATAATAGCCTGTATGGACTAAGACACAGTATAAACTCTAGTCTGTCTTGCTCAAATTTGTATTCTGAGCACACAGCACAGCCTAAACATACTAACTACTCAATATATTTATTGAGCTCGTGAATGAATAAATAAACCAATTAATTGCTTTTCTGTTAACTAGTTATATGACTAAAAATTCAACTCTTTGAGCTTTGGTTTCCTCATCTATAAAATAGTACACACAGTCTTAACTCACAAGTTCTTTGCGAAGCCTAAGCAAAAACAGCGGACCTCACTTGCTGAATAAATGCATTAATCATTGTTATCATTTGCTAATTTTAAAGTCATGTCTTTGAGGATTGTAACCACAACTAAGGTCAGCATGATTTGTGGGCTCATTAATGAGAAAATTTAAGCAAACAGTCTATCAGTCTTCTACAATTTCTCTTCACTTTTTTTGCTCAAAATTATATAAAGATAGCTGAAAGTAGATGTTTTTTAAGTTCTCTGCTTCACTTCCTAGAACTCTGAGATGCAGATAATGTTGACAAGGGAGTTTCAATGTATTTATTTTATGAATATAAAATCTTAGCATTCATTTGGACCACAATGATCATCTCATTATTTTTCCTCTTAATGAATGCAAAAACTTATTCTCTATGACTTGATGGTCACCAAGCCTCAGCATTAATACACTGAATACTGGGGATTCCTATATGATGTACTGTTTTTTATTGTTGTGAAATTCTGCCTTTCTTTAATTTTCCTATAACTTCCAAGAATTGTTCTTGTTCCCCCTTCTGGCACTGCACCAGAAAATTCTACTTATCCTTTGAACCATCTGAACTTTCATTATCTTAAGGTAGTTATTTACTTGGTCTTTAGATTTGTTTTTATTCAGCTAACCATTTCCAGGTCCTTTAGTCTTATGCCATATAGTTCCTGAATCTCCTGGCATTCTAATTGTCTTCTAACCAAATCAGATTAAATTGTGTTGTCTATGAAGTATTTTTTATATAATTTGTGGGGCCCGGTAGAAAACAAAAATGTGGCTCTCCCTTTTAAAAAATATATATATATTTAAAGATAGCAACAGCTAAATATTAAACTAACTGCAAGACTCTTTTAAGTGAGGCACCCTGTGCAACCACAGAGATTGCATGGAGCTGGTCCTGACTCTATGGAGAAATGTAATTTACACAACTTTCTATAGGACCTCAAAAAGGGTTAGAAACCCTGTTGTATGGTCACATTGCATACTATTTTCCTCTGACTATAGTGCCATAAATCTAATTAGTCTAGGACAATCCCATCACACTGTAATTATTAATAGACTCTCTTTGCAGTCTCAAAGTTTGCTCATTTGAATGATAAATTATATGGGTACCCTACCTCTGAAAGCAGGAACCCCTCTATGCTGTGAGTGTGAACAGTGCCCATATACCAACTGACAGCTTAACAAATATGAAGGGATACTGATCACAATGTGAGATCTTAGAAAAATTTGACACATTGCCAACTAACACAAAATCTGAATTTCCTTAAATTTCTGTGACATAATGTTCCATATTGATATCCACATCTGTGCACAAATATTTGTTTCCTTTCCTGTACTTTTAGTTTAGTCCATATGATCTCACTCATGAGGGTTTACTGGTTTCCACCAGGTAGAATGATCAGTTCTCACCTTTTTGTGCTTCTCTATAACTTTGTTGTTCTTATCTATTTAATAATCATATAATTGAATTATAAATGCATTTTTGTGAGCCAATTTCACAGTTGGTCTATAAGATCCTATTGGACAGGAAGGTTACTTATGATGTTAATCTATGTCATTGTGGATAGTTAACATATGTGTGGAATAAGTCAATACAATCTAAAAGAGTAGGTGTAAGTTTCAGTTTGAATTTCTAAGGAGAAATTCTTCTTTTATAGTTCATATATATAAAAAATACATGTACATGTATTATACATATATATAATATATGGGACTTCACAGATGTCATAAGTGTCATTAGAAATCAGTGGGAAATGGTGAGATGTTAGTTAATTTGCACTGGGATAATTGTCTTATCTGCATATGTGAAAAAACTCAGTATCCTATCTAAGACCATATACAAAAATAAATTCCAGATTGATGTATACAATACATGCATGTGTGTATTCATCAACATTACACACACACATACACATACACACACACAAATGGATAATTTAGATGCTTTGTACAACTCTTCTGCATGGTAGAGAAGATTATACCACAGCAATATTGGACTCAGCGTTGAATAGAACCAAAGAGTATACTCAGAATTATCATTCGTAGAACAGAGACAGAGGAAAAAGCACATAAAAAATTAGCTGGGCGTGGTGGCACTTGCCTGTAGTCCCAGCTACTCGGGAGGCTGAGGCAGGAGAATCACTTGAACACAGGAGGTGGAGGTTATAGTAAGCCGAGATCGCGCCACAGCACTCTAGCCTGGGTGACAGAGCTAGATTCTGTCTCAAAACAAATGAACAAGCAAAACAAAACAAAAAAACCCCTAGGATTCACAAGACAAAGTTCAAAGGCAAGTCACTCTGAGGGGTTAGAAAGCAATTAACACAGTACTGCACGTGGTAGGAACTCAACAAATTATATTTCCCCTATTTGATTCCATTTGATGCTGTCACTTAATTCAAACAGGAAATCATTCTAGTATGTGCTGTGCACCAGTTCTGTGGAGAGGGCACTGCAGGAGGAGACGAGTCAACATGCTTCTAAAACTGGCTTTCCCAATGCCTGCTTGTATGACCTCGGGCACTCATTTAGTTTCTTTGGGATTGAGTTTTCCTATCTATGAAATTAGATAATCAGATTATTTAACCCATTTATTGCCTTCAAGCTTTAAGTTTCTCTGATTCTGTTAATTTAATGCTGTTACTGTAATATAGAAAACACTTCCAAAGTCTGCAGGATTTGAATACAGAGGGCTTTGAAAGTCAGGAGAAAGAGTTAATGATACCACAGAAGGCAAAATAGACTCATCCATATATGGGAGTTGGTAAATGTCATAGGCGTCATTAGAAATCAGTAGGAAATGGTAAGATGTTCATTAATTTGCACTGGGATAATTGGCTTATCTGTATATTAAAAAAAAATCAGTATCCTATCCCATACCATATACACAAGTAAGTTCCAGATTGACTGAAGCTAAAAACATGAAATCAAAACTTGAAAACTCTTAAAAGAAGGGGAACAACACATGCTGGGGCCTACCTGAGGGCAGAGGATGGAAGGAGAGAGAGGATCAGGAAAGAACTAATGTATACCAGGCTTAATACTTGGGTGATGAAATAATCTGTACAACAAACTCCCATGACACACGTTTACCTATGTAACAAACCTGCACATCCTGCACATGTACTCCTGAACTTAAAATTAGAGAAAAAAAAAAAAAACTCTTAAAAAAGAAAGAGTATAATTATATCCTGATAAGGAAGGATTTCTTAAATGAAGCAGAGACAAAAACAACACACCAAATAAATAAAAGTGTTTCTAAATTGACCCCATAAACAAAGCTAAAATATATAACATACATTGGGAAAAGATATTTTCAATGAAGGTAGCAAGTTAAATATTAGTATTCAGCACCTGTAAATATAGCCTACAAATCAGTAGGTAAGAGACAACCCATTAGAAAGCTGGAGAAAGGATACGAGCAGAAGGTAAAAACTGAAAGATGTAAACATATGAAAGGATTTTCAACCTCACATTTGCATACCCATCGGATTTGAAAACTTAAAAATTGGCTAACACCAAGTGTTATACACGTATACACCTATGGGTAATTTACAGGTTTTGCAAAACTCTCTCTTCTGCATTTTGGAGAAAATTGTACTACAGCAATATTGGGCTCAACCTTTATGAGAACCTGACTAAGTGTAGGAAGCAGAAAAGTGGTAACTTTTATATACTGCTGCTGAGAATGTAAATTGTAGATAGTATTATACTCAGATGTGGAAAGTCCAGGTGGCCTTACTAGTCAATTGGGACAAAACTGTTTAGGATACTGAGTCGTTTTGGAAAAAGTTAAAATATGAAAGGAATTGCACAGATCAATTTTTTTTTTAAATCAAAAGAGCATCTAAGATAAGTCATAAAGGTGGTGAGAGGTTCCTGAAGACAAACTCTACCAGAGGAAACCTGTGGCAGTAAAAAGACACAGAAGGCAAACGGTTAAAACAAACAAAACAAAAATCTGTTATCTTTATGAACCCTTTGCCATTGTCCAGCCATCAATCTTTTTATTTCAAGCTTGTCCTGAATTTGCCTTCTAAAACATTCTACCACTAGCTATTTTGCATATTCCCTTGGCTTAATAGTTCCAGTAATAGCTTTTCCTCAGGGGCTTTGGTTTTATTACTAGGTATTTTCTTCCCTTGGCTGACTGCTATAATTCAGCAAGCATACCTCTGCTCCAAATTCCCCCTCTCCTGGGATTCAACTCTCCTGCCACAGCTTTGAACCTGGTCCACCAGTTCTTTGTATAGGACCCAAACTGTATGGTGCGTTTAGGGAAATAATAAGATTCCCAGGTTGGATGGAGTGGATTAGATCCATAAAAGGACATCATGTTGAAAGGTGTCATTGGGGTTATATGATGAGCGATTGATGGTTTTGTAAATACTTGTTTCACCACATGGAACAACCAGTTTGGCTGAATTTTGTTCCCCCCAACTGATTGCATCACTTTTGTATTTCAAATTTAGCAGTTACTTCTGGCTGATTCCCCCACTCCCCATCATTTCTTTGCTTCTGTAAGAAAACAAGATTTCTTTCCATCCTTCAGAATTTATCTTATTCTCTGTGACCCCTCTGCTTTTTAAAATAAATCACATAGCTACATTACTTGCTTTTGTTTCTGCTACCGAGAAGCTTTCTGTGTCACTGCTGACACCAAGAATTTTGTAGTCTGATGAATTGAAGCTGTGTGAAAATGTTTTGCTTTTATGACATGAACATGTATTCCTGGGTGTGTAAATGGAATTAGGCTTGCCGGGTTGAATCAGGGCTTGTTTTAAAATAGTGGAAGGAAGAATCAGAATTGACAGGAGGAAACAGTCAGAAATTTGAAGTCTAGAGACCTGGGTTTGAATCCTTGGCTCAGTGATTTGTGGGAACTCGGACAAGTTAATTAACCTTTTTGAACTTTAGTTTTATCACTTATAAAGTGAGAATATTGCTGCATTTTTTAAATGTTAAGATGATATCAAGCGGACATGTCAGCAATTTAATAGCATTTCACAAAACATGATAAATTATATCAAGTGCAATGCAGACATCAATTATAAAAAATTAGCCATAAATAGATGTTTTATTAATAGTATCATCAAAACTTAATAATGCCTATTTTGCAAGGTGTTTTAATGAGAAAAGTTATTTCATAGCAGACATGTATGTAGGTATGCATGGCACATAGTAAGCATTCAAAAATGATAGCTATTATCATTATTTAACTGAAACATTAGCTGATATGTTGCTATTGTTTAAAAGGTACATTTTAAAGAGAAAGCATGCATGAAAACATAAAAAAAAAATAAAGCATAATAAAAAATCAAACTGAATCCACAAACTCAACATTGTGTCTAACGTCCTTCTCGAACTTCTGTACAACCCTGTGTGCTTATGGCCTCCCGGATATTTCCTGTTCTAAGTTTTTCCTGCTCTTGATCTCTGACTCACGTCTCATTTAACATGCCTGTTCTCTTCTCTCATCTCTGATTTTCCTTTAATTTTCCTGCCCGTTCATTCAGGTTTTTGTGCGGATGGCAGATTTTATTAAATGTTTAGAGCAACTGGGTTGCATTATCCTAGAATATTTAAAATAATGGACACGAGTCATTTTTATTTATCTGATCTACTTGCTGCCTGGTCACCAGAAGTTTTTCCTTCACTATGCTCCTCTTCAGACTCTGGTTCCCTTCATGTTGCTGACCTGTTCTTTCACCAGCACCCTCTTCATTTTCTACTTTCTCCATTACTAAACACGTGTAATTTCTTACGCAGAGTACACGTTTTTTCTCTGTGCATATTTAATTGTATCCTTTTAACTCATGTACTTGGAGTTCCACCTTCTACATGTAAAGAGGTAACAACCAATGTATTTTCTTCTTACACACAAGTCTGATGCTAGTTATCCATATATTTCCCAGATAGCTAGAGTTCATGCAGGATGTATTTAAGGATGTCTGAAATGTTAAACTCAATCTTTCATCTATACTTTACCTGCACTCATGCAACAGAATGTGGCTAAAGGGAAACAAAAACCATGCTAACTAGTCTCACTTTAGATTCATGAGCATGAATCTGAAGTGTGCCTTTAATGCTGTCTGGAAATCACACTGTTTTCTTACTCTGTTTACTGTTCCCATTCTCCTAAATAACCATTTCACACTTTTCTCTCTCTCTTAAACAGGATAGCACCACTTTCTCTTTCATTTTTGGCCTGGACTTTGCCTCTTGGTAAACTTATCAAGACTCAGGCTTTAAATGTTACCTATATGCTGATGCCATGCACACACGTGCATACACAACCATATACATCTAAGATCACATCTTCTCCTTCTACTTTCCCTCAAGCTTTCTTATAATTAAGAACCAACATGATATCTCCACTTGAATGCCAAATAGGTATCTCAGCCTTATATCAAAAACTGCTGCCTCCTCATCATCCTCCACAACCTGCTTTATTGATTGCATTCTAAATCTTAGTTGATGGTAACTTCTTTATTTCAGTCATGCAGACCTAAAGTCTTAAAATCATCCTTGTAAAACAATTTAAAATCATTTTTCTATCACATCATTTCCAAATAGCAAATTCTATGTCAAGAATTCAACCACATCTTAGAGCCTTTGCTGTTACCTCATATCGTCATTATAAACAAAGGACTTTGAGAAAATATAGAAGACTGATCTTGAAAATGTGGGTGACAAATAATGTTTTGATGCCTAGTAGAACGTGATGGGGGAATGAAGGAGGGGAAGGCAGTCTGAATAAAGGAGACAAAATATGTATGTAGTACAATGCAAGCAAAATTTGTTTCATTTCCCTCCAATTCAGTGTAACTTTGAACAAGTTAATTTAAAACGAGTATGCTCCAGAGATTAGGGACCTCTGTTTATTGTAGTCATTGCTATATCCCTCATTCTAAGAACAATATGGGGCACATAGCAGATTCACAGTGCTTCTTCACAGAGTGAATTGATGAACTGATTATAACAAAAGGGTTTTTGCCAAGTGAATTTTAAAGTCTTTTCCAGTTTCACTACCCTAAATTATGAAGCAATCTTTCAAATTGATATAAGAATTTTATAATGATCAGAACAGCTCCAAAAGAAAATGGCTGTTTGAGGAGTTGATTATTTCCCTATCCAACACGAGATTCAGTGTTTAAGGATCTATATGACCACTTCTCACGACACTGTACAAAACATTTTTAAATTTGATCAGAGGTTATACTAATGCCTGTCTTAAATCTGATGTTCTGAAAATGACTCTTTCAAAAAAATGCAGTCCTCTCAGAAGCCATACATTTAATTTTTAAAAAATCTAAGTTTTAGCTAGCATTGTGTCTCCTTAGGATAGATCTCTGGTTCGTCTATAGTTTTATAGGCTGCTATTGTCAAATGCATAGACTGGATTTAGTCTACTTTTTATGGCAATATAAAGTAATTAAACTGCAACTTTGACTTAAAAGAGAAATTCAGAAGAAATTTAAAAACACAAGCATGGTTCTGTGTGCTTTAAACATTCTCAAGAGCTAAGGAATATGTATATATATATACACACACACATATACACATATACATAAACACACACACACACACACACACACACACACACATATATATCTCCATCCAAAAGAAGGACAAGTTTTTTTTGTGGAGTTTAGATGTGCTACTAGCATGTAGTATGTACATACTCTATTAACAAATAGTACTTGTGATGGAATCTCAGAAACTTTGTATTTTAAACTTAAAAACCTCTCAAATGAGCTGCCCCTGCTCAACCTTCCCTGCTATTAACATGCCTCGATTGTTACACAGACAATTCTATTACCTAGGTATTAAGCCTAGTACCCATTCATTATTTTTCCTGATCCTCTCCCTCCTTCCCCCTCCACCCTCTGAAAGACCCCAGTGTGTGTTGTTCCCCTCTAGGTGTCCATGTGTTCTCATCAGTTTGCTTCTACTTATAAGTGAGCACTGTGGCATTTGATTTTCTGTTCCTGTGTTAGTTTGCTAAGGATAATGGCCTCCAGCTCCATCCATGTCTCTGCAAAAAACATTATCTTATTCTTTTTTATGGCTGCATAGTATTCCATGGTGCATACGTACCACATTTTCTTTAGCCTATCACTGATGGGCATGTAGATTGATTTACCTATGTAACAAATCTGAACTTGTACCCCTGAACTTAAAAGTTTTAAGAAAGTGCCTTGATTACCAAGGATGGCCCACAGGACCAGACTGCATTCTGAAGCAGGAGCCCCCTCTTCTGGCCATCTGCTACATGAGCTAGGTGGATAGCTTTGTTAGGACTATTTCTACGTAGAGCATCCAGTCCAGTCCTCACAAGTCCTTCAATATTATGCTCTGTTCCACGTCTTTGTACAGCCTTCTATTCCCTCCATGCCTGTTTGTTGAGGATCTTATGGCAGAGGAAACTTTAACAATTGCACACTTTTTATTTCTACTGGAACTCACCCCTACCAGGCAAGTAGGATAGAATCCTTTAAAACATTTTGGTGTCCCATCTTTTGGCTTTCTCCTTTCAACACTAAATTACAGCCACTTCAAACATGCTTTATTTATTTTTCTTTTTGAAGTATCTTGGGTGCATTGTAGTTTATTAGTAATGAGTATGGGCTTCAGAAAGAGACAGACCTGTGTTATTAAGCCTGCTGCATATTACTGGTTTTGTAAACTTGAGTTCTTTAGGTGACTCTTTAAACCTCTGTTTTCTCATCTTTACAATGAGAATCATAGTATCTGATTCATAGTTTATACAGGATGATTGAGATCTTGTGTAGTAAGCATAATGTACCATGTCTGGCATATACAGTGAGTACTTTATAATTGACAGTAATTATTATCCAAGGAAGCCCACTCCTCACTGAATAGTAATTATATAATACCAGCTGATGGATAGGATTGAGTGAATGGCCTCCATCCAATTTTATGTAGGATCTATTTAACTTTTTTCTGTTGAGGATTTCACTTCCAGTCCTTTGAAAGGATATAAGGAGTTATCGTCTATGACACTCTCATTATTCAATTTTTTCCCCATATGTCCTCCTTGCCATCATTTCCACACAGAGTTATAGCAAAGTAGGAAGCTTTGTGGTCAATACTATTTCTCTTAAAAAATGATTATACTTATTGTAAAACCAGTTTCTGAACTATTTGGTCACTAATATGAAAGCTTTTGAGTTACAGCTTTACATTAAAAATAGAGTTTAAGAAAATAAAATAAAATAAACATTGTATACAATGTTCTTTAATTAAAGATATTTAGTTAACTTGTCATTCTGTGAGGAGGTTTCTTGGAACTACTCAGTCGTCTCAGGAGACAGATAACTAGAATATTCTCCTGCTGCCACTGTATAGGAAGAGAATGACTGATGGCTCCCTGGGGCTGTACATTGATACTCTGCAATGCCAGAAATAGGATGCAGAGGGGACAATGACATGGTGAATATCCTTATATCAGAGTCACGCTATTTTCTCCTGTGCTATGGAAAGAGAGCAGAAAGAATGTCTTATATCTGGGTCTCCAGGTAATACTATTGCCAGTTGCTGCAACCTAAGTTTATCCCAGAATTCCACACTAGTGAACCCATGCAATCTTTTATTCATTCTGCAAATATTTACTGAGTGCTAGCTGATTGTCAAGGATATAGTGACAAACAAAGCAAACAAAATCCCTACCTTCAAGGACGTTATATCTTTGAAGACAGATAAAATAAGAAATAGAGTTGCTAGAACTTTCACAACAGGGAACATTGACTTTATCAGGGGAGTTGGGGCTAGGACTTTAATTCTCTACTCCTTTGATTTTTATTTTCTCTCTGCCCCCTCACTCACATCTTCCCCAAAAAAGGAATGGCTGACTGGACGGTGCAGTGCAGTGGGGTCAGGCAGCGCATGCTCAACCTCCCTGGTTCTCTCTTTTGAATAGAAAACCTCCAGGGAGGGTTTACCATGATCATCTCTTCTCTGATTGGTTAGTTCAGCACAGACTCTCTGGCCCCGCTGGGAGAAAGCCAGAAATGGTGAAGGGTTGGTTCAATTCAGGCATCAGCATCAGAGCTAAACCATATTTTCTAATCATTTTTATGGAACTAAAATTGAGCTGATATTTCTATATTCCTCCATCCAGCCTTATTTTGCAATAGATTCTCAATTCAGAAGAAAAAATAAATATGTTATTTATCAATATCCCTTAAAGCCCTTCATCTTGATGCCTTTGTCAGATATCAAAGAAGTACTTACAAAAAACTTGCATTTAAGAATCAAATTAACCCACTGACAAATAGAGAAATTGAGAACTTGGGCTTAAACTGAGGAGGCCTTGAAATATAGCAGGGAATTAGTCAATTTAACCATGTGGGGCCTTCCCCTTGGTGACTGAGGATGGTGACACTTGGGAGATTGTAAGCTGGGACTGTGCAGATGTTTGTTACTGACTTGGATTTTATTTAAGAAGGCACAACTAAAGAATCACATGATAGAGGAAAGAGAGTCATTCTATCTGAACAGCACCTTAAGATAGGCAGAGCTTTGACACACAGGCTTTTTGACATCTTGGTGGGCAGAACAATTTTTTCCCTGCATTTACTGAATTTCTCAGTAAAGATTATAGACTGAACTTTTAAATTCTAACGGCGGCTAAGTGCATTGAGGATCACTGAACACTGATGTGTTTGTGTCAGGTTTAGGGAAGGAATGCAGGTTCAGGAGCTCCAAATTCTGTTCTTTATGTGGTTTTTATCATGGTACAGGGCTAACTGGGAAATATATCCTATCTAAATTCTAGGATTCATTTAGATTGTCCTTAAGCTCCCGAGTCATCATCCCCTTTACCAAGTCATCTCAGGTTAGCTCTCTGATTTGTTGGTTCCATAAGCCTTGACTGTGGCTTTAAATTGGAGACTTATACTATGGTATTGACCACAGAAGTGTTAATTTCTGTTAAGTAACAATTAGTTAACATCTTGAAAGGAATGGCAGCTCTTGGATTGATGTGGAGAAACAATTCCATGAATTTTTTGCAAATCCATGAGCTGAGAAGAAATGTATTCAGAATATTCAGTCTTTAGAAGTTAAGCTTGTCAAGCAAATCAAAGAGGGACAAATTATCATAAAATATTTTTATTTCTTATTTCTGAGAATTAGAACAGTAACAGCAGAAAAAATAAAAATTTAAAACAATCTAAATGTATTAAAAGCATGATAGTTGTATTATCTCTGAGTCGGTAAGGATGATGAAATGTAAAGAATGGAAAAAGACAGTTGGGGTTTTAGAAAGAAGACTGGGGTTGCTTCTCTGAAGGGAGTCTGGGAAGGTAAGACATTAAGTGGAAAATGGCAGCCATCTTAGTGCTCACTGGGCCCAGGGAGCTCAGGGTTCAGAAGCACCAATAGCATTTACAATGCAGGAAGCTGCATGTGATTTCTCAGCATAAACAAAAGTGGAGAAGGCAGATTTCAAGTGTCAGGGACTTTAGTAGCAAGAAGCAGTGGCAATGACTGCTATGGCACAAGACAAAAATGCCTGCTCATAAGAAAAGAGTGGAGTCTATATTACTAGACAAAACATACAACATAACCCCCCCCCACTCTTAAGTGCTAGGAATTTAGAGTGAAATGCAAATAGATTTTGCATATGCCAGGTGGCAATGAAAGGCATGTCTAATAAGATTTGATGACTGAAACTGCCACTTAGTCCAGTTCCAGTGTCTTTGAAAGAGGGCAGGAATGTCTCAAATGCTATTTTCTGAGAGTTGCAGGAGTGCATCTTTCCCCCAACTTTCCCTCTCTAAATGGCAAACATAGTACTACAATTGAGCTTATGGGAGATTTTTCTTTAGTTTTAATTTTTATAGGCTGTAGCCTTCCTATAACTGACATGAACTGCATGCAACCTGGGCAATCTCAAAGCCAATATTTCCCTGTATGTCTCCTCTTTCCCTCAGTTACTGAATATCTGCTCTTATTTCCATTAACAATTACATGGACCTGGATAATACAGAGTACTGGATTTGGGGAACAATATTTCTATAGAGGCTAGATTTGACTTGTGTTTTTAAATTTTATAAGGTGAGGTTGATGTTACAACAGTTCTTGTATCAAAATATTAGAAAAATCATGGCCTCTGAGAGGTTTTAGTCTATATTATTTCCACTGTAAACATGTGTCAGAAACTATACTATTTAGCAGAAGATAGCCCAGGTGGCTGTCTACCCAATCCCAACTCCACACAGTCCTCAAACTGGGGATGCCTCTGTGTTAAGACTGAGCAGAATAAGAAAGTGACTGATTATGACTAAGTGTATTTTGCACTTTGTTAGGTCTTAATACTTAAAGAAAAAGAGATGTAATTATTGGACTTCCTTTTTTACTCATGTTCTTCATAATAGATGATTTCTATTCAAATTTACATTTTTTAAGGATTATTCCTAGACAACATGGCTAGATAAAAATCAGGCTGTAAAATTAAATAAAGAATGTATGCTCTACTCAGGATTCAGAAGGAATTCCAAGTTAATTCAATTCTGACCCATTTCGGGGTCTTCTAGAGGGCAAAGCTACCCTGCCCACCAGTTGCCTGGAAGAATCACAAAGGATCAGCGGTCTATATGGTGAAGTGACTTCATGAAGGTAATAGCATGACCATCCTTACCTCCCACTAATGAACTGGGCACACCAATAGTTGACCATAGACCTAATGGATAATCTTATTAAGAGAATACAAATCTGGTGGCCAGATTTTTATCTAGTGGATATGCACTTATTTCACATTCCCAATTTTTCAAAGTCAGAGTGGAGCAGAGATAATTTCTACTCAACTCCCTTCAAAGGAAAGCTTTAGAAGAATGCCTCCAAGTTTCTCTCCAGCCCCAAGGAAGTAAGAGTGACTTATCTGACTCATCAGTTAGGGAGAAAACATTCAGCTCAGACTTTTTGTTTTGCCTCTTAAGGCCTCCAATTTGGGAAATTTGTTCAAATTCAAGGAAAGTAGAGGTCCTTCTGGCTGCAAATTTATAATCATATTATTTAGTCAATTTTGATTTCTTTCTGTTTGTCCTCTATGCCTTATTTCTCAACTGAATCCAAATTTAAGAGTTCAAGACAGGGTTTTTTTGTTTGTTTGTTTTTGAGACAGAGTCCCGCTCTGTTGCCCAGGCTGGAGTACAGTGGCACCATCTTAGCTTACTGCAACCTCTGCTTCCCAGGTTCAGATGATTCTCCTGCCTCAGCCTCCCAACCAAGTAGCTGGTATTACAGACATATGCCACCATGCTCAGCTAATTTTTGTATTTTTAGTAGAGACAGAGTTTCACCATGTTGACCAGACTGGTCTCAAACTCCTGACCTCAATTGATCCACCCACCTCGGCCTCCCAAAGTGCTGGCAGGGTTATTATTCCACTAAAACCCTAACCAGGACAAGACTAAAAAATTGGTCTTCCTAATGAAACTTTCAAAGATTGGAACAAATATCAGTTGATTGGGCAAAGAAATAGGTTGTTGGTGGTGGAAGTAGGAATTGTCTAGGCTAAGAGGATAGCACTGCAAAGGCATAGCACAGAGAACATATAATACAATCATGAGTCACCTAAGGACAGGAATATGTTCTGAGAAATGCATTATTGGGCAATTTAGTCCTTGTGCAAACATAGACTGTACTTACACAAACCTACATGGTATTGCCAGCTATCGCCTATTGCTCCTAGATTACAAACCTGTATAGCATGTTACTGTACTGGATACTGTAGGCAGTTGTAATATAATTGGAAGTATTTGTGTATCTAAACATAGAAAAGGTACAGTAAAATTGTGGTACAAAAGATTTTAAAAATGGTACACTTGTATAGGGCACATACATGAATGGCGCTTACAGGACTGGAAATCTCTCTGTGTAAGTCAGTGAGTGAATTGTAGGAGAATGTGAAGGCCTAGGACATTACTTACTGTATACTAGTGCAGACTTTGTAAACAGTGTATACTTTAGACTTTGCTAAATTTATTTAAAATGTTTTTCTTTCTTCAGTAAATTAACCTTAGCTTACTGTAATTTTTCACTTTATCAACCTTTTAGTTTTTTAAACTTTTTAACTCTTTTGTATAACACTAAGCTTAAAATACAGTGAATGGCTGTACAAAATAATTTTTCTTTATATTCTTATTCTATAAGCTTTTTCCTATTTTAAAATATTTTTATTTATTTTTTAAACTTAAAAAAAAAAAAAAAACTAAGGCACAAACACAGACATTTGTTTAGGCCTATACAATGTCAGGATCATCAACACCACTGCCTTCCACCTCCATATCTTATCCCACTGGAAGGTTGTCAGGAACAATAACACACATGCAGCTGTCATCTCCTATGATAATAATACCTTCTTCTGGAATACCTCCTGAAGGACCTGCCTTAGGCTGTTTTGCAGTTAACTTTTTTTTTTTTTTTAAGTAGAAGGATCATAGTAAAATAATGATAAAGAGTATAGTACAGTAAATACATAAACGAGTAACATTGTCATTTATTATCATTACCCAGTATTATATACTGAAGATAATTGTGTGTACCATGTGCTATACTTTTATATGATTGGCAGTGCAGTAAATTCGTTTACACTAGCATCACCACAAACACATGAGTAATGCATTACTCTATAACATTGGGATGGCTGTGGTGCCGTTAGGTGATAGGAATTTTTCAGCTCCATTTTAATCTTATGGGACCACCATCATATATATGGTCTTTCATTGACTGAAACATCATTGTGAGCCACATAACTGTATATTTAATGAACTAAGCTGAATATGGTTGGAGCACAAAAGGTGGAGTGTGAGTGGCTTTTAATGAAATTGGAACTGTATACAGGAGAAACACAGTATTCTACACAGTTATGGATTTAAGACTTTTGTCCAAAGGCAGGTTTGCCAGATTAAGCAAATAAAAATATTAAGATTACCAGTTTAATTTGAATTGGAGATAAAAAACAAAATTGTTTTTAGTACAAGTATGTGTCATATAACACTTGCAATATATAGGGCATACTTATACTGGAAAAGTATTCATTGTTTATTTGAAATTCAAATTTAACTGGGTGCCCTGTATTTTATCTTGCAACATTTCCTGTATTTTATCTTCACAACATTTCATAAGGGAAATGGTAAAACAGTGAAGGCTTGAAAATGTTGAAGTAATATGATGAGAAATTAGAGAGAAAGAAAACTAGTCATGCAGCAAAAGGCAGATATCTCTTTCCAAGTGTTCAAGTTTCTTAAGGAGCCCCTATTCAATATGGTCTCATCATAAAACCAATAATAATAAAAACCTGCTATATTTTGCAACACATGATACTACTGTAAATACAGCCCGATGAAGATAAATTATAGTCTCAATAATACAGCAAACAAGGCTGACGTATAACAAAAAATAGGAATTTGGATTATCTCTCTTGGCATTCATGTTCTGCAGAGAAAAAGGCAATGCACAAAAGTGACTGACAACAATTTCACTTGCAAAACGGAGCACACTTATTTGGCCTCCTTTGAAATCTAACTTCCACACCTCCCCAGTCTTCTACAAAACCTGTGTTTATTTTATTGTGCCTGACTTTTCAGAATGCCATGACTTCTGCTGAGTTCATAGTCATCTCTGACTCCCAGCAAGGTATTTCAAGTGGACTGACACTGCAATTACTAAAACACGATCCATCAGGAGAAAACCAGCATCCCGTGCTACCTGCAAAAGAAATGGGCACATTGCCAGTGAGCAGAAACTGTTCTCCTTATTTAATTTAATATGCATTTTCTCAACACTCAACACAAATGCGTATTTTTAATTATGACTCCACGTGTTTCCTAAATATCTCTGTGCTCCTTTGCTGAAACCTTTTCCCTGGGACTTCTCTCACATAGCAATTGTTACAGTTCTAATTGCAACTCTCTAGGACTCAGTAATGGTCAAAATGGAATGAGTTGTTCTCACCTACTGATCGGTCAATTTATGGGCTTGCAACTGTGTGAGTACACGTATCACTAGGAAACCAGGCTCTCCACAGGAGTTCAATAATCATGAGTGGTCGGGGCAATGTTAAAATGAAAGAGAAAAGGCCAAAGATAAAGTCTGAAACAGCGTTTGACTTTTACTGTCCCTCCACAGAACGAGAAATGTGGCTCCACCACAAACAGGTATTTTAAAACACCTTTCTACCCCAAATTTTTAACCTGTGCTATTGCCAATGTTCAATCTGTCCATTCAGTCCTAGACTCAATATTACAAAAATGAAACTGAGGTATAGGAAATCTGACCTGAGTAAGTGGCTACAATCACTACCTTTTAGGCCGAGGCAAGACCTTACTAAGTGAAATAGCCTTCAGTAAACCAATACTACTCTGGCTAATGTTTGATGAATGCTTACCAAGTGCCAAAACTGTTATCAGTACTTTAATTATAACTATTTAATATTCATAATAATCCTACAAGGTAGGTACTACTATTCTTACTGCTTTATAAATGAGATAACTGAAATATAGAGAGCCATTGTCATATGGCTTGAGAGTAGCAGACTGAATATTCAACCCAGGCAATTTTACTCCAAAACTGCACTTTTAACTACTATACTACTCTTATTCTGGGGGTGAAGCACCATTTAATAGTGGAGAAAATTGTGTGGCCTACAAAATATGAATGTAGAATAGTGTGGGTTGCTTTGCCTTGGTAAGATGTTCAAGTCTAGCAGTTTTCTCAATTTCATGTTGCTGTTTCATGATTCTAGGTAACTTTACAAGGATTCATACTACATAAAGAATAGTATGTGTGATTGTAAACAATACTTGCTCAAAGCAATGATCAGCTCTGTGCTTTGATTTAATCTATTTCCATTCATTTTCTTATTGAACACTCATGCATGGAGTGCCTACTGGATGAAGTGCACAACTTTGGTTATCAAGACATTGTTTCTGATCAGCAGAAGTGTACAACATATAAGAATATATAGCTATGCAATAAAACAATTATGATAGCAATAACATTGGCAATGAAAGCTATCCAGTTGTTTGCTAACCTTTAATGCTCCATAGAATATGTAACTCCGTGTCCCTCAAATTTCCAGCCCTGCTCTTTCACCCACCTGACCAGTTAACTGTTCAGCCTCCTTTTAAACATCTCCAAAGATTCCTAGAAATAGCCAGTGCGTGGTTCTTACAGTACATAAACTGATCTATCAGCTGTAGGGACTTTATTGTAGACACATTGATAAAGCAAGCTATAGGAGGAGAGGAATAACATTGTCCTGTTTTTATAAAATTGCTGGTGGGAACTTCACTGTGGTTACTATTGATGTTGGTCCTAAGCCACTCCGCTTTTCTGTGCCAGAGTAGGGTAGGAAAATTGCCCCTGATTTGGTCTTAGTTGAGTTTAAGCAATATGGTGTCTGAACCAGAGCCATCGATGTCCAGGGTCTCACAGACTTTCAGAAAAAGTCTCCAGCCATGACTTTCACTCTTCTCTCTACAAAGCCAACAACCTATTCAAGGAATTAGGCAGGGAAATAGGCTCCATTGTTTTCCATTTCTGTTTGTCTCTCAAGAGCTTGAAACAACCAATGAAACAAAAACACAGCATTTCCTTCTCCTTTAGCCAAAAAACTAAAAGTCTCATCCAAAATATGCAAATTGTGTCCGTCAACCCACTAATAACGCACGGAGCCTGACTTAGGTACAACATCCTGCTACGCATAGAACATGGTAAGTGCTATAATGGAGAAATGAACAGTGGTTGACTCTGGGAGTCATAGAAAGCTTTCTTGAGGTAGTAACTCATAGGCTCAATCTTCAAAAATGAGCAAGAGTTCATTGTTCAACAAAGAGACCTTATGGCATGTTGGACAAAGGGAACCAGAAATGCAGAAGGTTGTGTGCATGAAAGAGCTTGGAGTTCTCGGGTGATTGCGGAAAGCATACTATGCTTGGGGCACAAGTTGTGTGACAATGTGTGTATGTGGGAGGCAGCTTGGGAAAGTGCGACTAGAGGGAAAGAATGAGACCAAATTCAGAGTGACAACTATTTTGAGATATTTTCAGTCAAAACTTTTCCAAGTGGCTCTCGGTAAAGCTAAATTTCCACCTATCTTTATTCCTAACATACTCTTTAATTCTGTTTAGGCAAGAGGAGAAGAAAGATTGAAAGGAATGTACACTGCAGATGCACAATAAATGCCAACATATTTAATTGATGAGGAACGAGAGGGGCAAACTGAATAACGCAATACAGCCTGGGAACTTTTGTCTTAAGCAGAGTCTTTTCACGGTTTTAAACATGGTGATCTTATCACTTGCCTTAGTCAAGTTTTGGTGTTCATTACTTATTTTTATTTAGACTGAAATAGCGGCCTATGATCCCACAACAAATACACAGTTGAGACTGAGATTACTATTTGTGAAATTTTTGTCATCCACTAATCTGATTTACATTAGGAGAGCTTATTCCTAAACCCTCCACGCATTTAGCCCCATCTCTTATTTTTCCCAGCAAGTGAGTAGGAAAAGCAAGTAGAGCCTTCAGTCCGTGATTTTGTATCAAGTAGAGCTCACCTAGTCCAATAGTCCTAAATGTGAAGGATTCGTTTCTTTCTGCCCTCTTTTCCTCAGGCCAGTATGTTGCTATGAAGAGTAAGGGAGTTCTGGCCAGGCGCGGTGGCTCAGGCCTGTAATCCCAGCACTTTGGGAGGCCGAGGCGGGCGGATCACGAGCTCAGGAGATGGAGACCATCCTGGCTGACATGGTGAAACCCCGTTTCTACTAAAAATACAAAAAAAAAAAAAAAAAAAAAAAAAATTGAGGGGG